>NW_017211730.1:0-27245 GCF_001704415.2 Capra hircus
GAGGAAGTAGACAGAGGTGACCAGGAGGATCAGAGAGAGGAATGAGTAGGAGAGAGACAAATCCTGCCAGTAACCTGTTCCTTAGGTGTTCTCCACTGTCTGGAACACACAGAGATTCACAGAGTTGGATAGAGGAGAGATGGGGAGAAAAGAGACAGAGGCCACCTGGTGGAGAAAAAGGAGAGTCCAGAGGAGGAGAGAGTGGTCAAGCCAGTAATCTCGCTCTCAGGTAAAACTGGGATAGTGAAGTTTGGGTTTTAAATGTACAAAATTGACCACAAAAACCTAAGAGCAAAGATTAAAAATCTAGAGTAGAGGTTGGATTTTCAAAGATACAATATTAGAGAGAAGCAGAAGGAAAAAGGGAAGAAAGAAAGAAAAAAAAAAGAAAGAAAAAGAATTATTAAAAAACAAATAAACAAACAAACAATCAAAAAAAAAAAAGCATCAACAACCATCCAAGACTGTATATGGTGTTTGCCTTAAAAAAAAAAAAAAAAAGTCTTTTTAAAACAAACAAACAAAAAAATATAGTAATAATAGGTTATAGAAATAAAAATTAGAGGGGAAATAGAAGACTTAACAATTAAAAAAAAGTTAGAAAAAAAAGCAAAAAAAAAAAAAAAAAAAAGGAATGATTTTAAAAATATCTGGCCCTTTCTGGTGTAATGGGCCGTGTGGTATCACTTCCAAGGTGGTCCCCTCTGTTTAACTTCTTCTGTTTGCTGGCTTTTTAGGCTCACTAGTTTAGTTGCGCTGTGAGGAGGGGGGCTGCTGCTAACAAATAGCACTGTCGTGGCACGCAGTATCTCTGCCCGGCTTGACCTGTCCTTTCTCGCGGCGCACAAACCGCTCCAGCTCTAGGATGCTCAGCCGGGAACCGTCTGGGCCGGCCCTAGGCTGCGTGCACTTCCCCGGTCCAAGCCGCTCAGGTTCGGCGCTCAGGCAGCCCTCAGAGGCACAGATTCGGCTGGAACTGCGCTTTGTGCCCTTCCCAGGTCCGGGTAGCTCAGGAGTTTGGCGAGCGCGATCGCCGCGGCTTGTCACCTTTTCTGCCGCTGCTGCTCAGCTTTCTGGGCGGACCGCTGGCGCACCCCGTGCGGTAGATTGTGACTGTCCAGCACCCCAGAAGTCTTAGCAAAGGAGCCTGCTTGCAGTTAGGTCCCGAGTCTGCAATTGCCCCTTTCAGTCCTTACGACTCTGGCTGCCTGTCCCGGCGGGGGATGGTCTGCAGCCGGCTTTTCCCGTTCCGTCCTTTGTTCTGTGCTCGGTCCTGGCGGTGTCTTATGTTTGAGCTTTTCGCGTGGTAGCTATCCCACAGTCTGGTTTGCTAGCCCAAGTTAGATCGTTCTGGTTGCGCGTGGGGCGTTCCTGCCCGATTCTTACAAAGCTCTGCAGCCCGCGCCTCCCGCGCATCCCTGCCCTGCCCCCACTTCCCAATGGCGGATGCAGGCGTCTGTACTGCTTTTCCGCTGGGGGGAGTTACTGTTGGGCTTGTAATCTGTTGGTTTTAATTATTTATCTATTTTTCCTTCCTGTTATGTTGCCCTCTGTGTTTCCAAGGCTCGCCACAGACTCGGCAGGGAGAGTGTTTCCTGGTGTTTGGAAACCTCTCTTCTTAAAATTCCCTTCCCGGGACGGGCTTCCCTTCCCGGGACGGAGCTCCCTCCCCACCTCCTTTGTCTCCTTTTCGTCTTTTATATTTTTTCCTACCTGTTTTTGAAGACAATGATCTGCTTTTCTGGTTGCCTGATGTCCTCTGCCAGCCTACAGAAGTTGTTTTGTGAAGTTTGCTCGGCGTTGAAATGTTCTTTTGAGGAATTTGTGAGGGAGAAAGTGGTCTTGCCGTCCTATTCCTCCGCCATCTTTCCCTCCGATCCTTCCTTTCAATTTTTGAGAGTTCTTTAATATATTTTAGACACGAGTTCTTTAAAAGATGTGTATTTCTGAAATATACATGCCTCCTACTCACTTGGTTTTCCTTCACTTGATTCTTTGCTATTTCAATCCCTCACAGCATCTTTTTTTTTAACTCTATGATTTTTTATGTGTATTTCTATATTTTATATTTCTATATATTTTGAATCATATAAAATTATCTTTTAAAAGTTGAGCATAACACATAGGCAGATAAACACATGGAAATATTTAACTCAAATTTTCACACACTGAACACATCCATGGGCTCGGATCCCAGATTTAAACAGAATATTGTGAGTAAATTGCATCTCCTTTGCCACTCCCTTCTACTTAGCAAGGTTCACTGATAAGACTTTTCAATCCATGAAGTATTTTTTGTGGGTTTTTGAATGCAATATAAATATACATTTTAAATTTTTTTAAAATATATATATTTTTTATTTTGGGGGGAGTTAGGGGCAGAGAAGGCGATGGCACCCCACTCCAGTACTCTTGCCTGGAAAATCCCATGGACGGGAGGAGCCTGGTAGGCTGCAGTCCATGAGGTTGCTAAGAGTCAGACACAACTGAGCGACTTCACTTTCATTTTTCACTTTCATGCATTGGAGAAGGAAATGGCAACCTACTCTAGTGTTCTTGCCTGGAGAATCCCAGGGACAGGGGAGCCTGGTGGGCAGCCATCTATGGGGTCACACAGAGTCGGACACGACTGAAGCGACTTAGCAGCAGCAGCAGCAGTAGCAGGGGCAGAGCCTGATTTCCTTTGTTCAGTAATAGCTTTTGTTGTCTATGTCAACTATTTCATTGTTAAGTGGAATTTTCTTGTATGAATTCCATAATGTATATGTCCATTCTAGATTTGATGGGAACTTTGATAATTTACATGTTGTAGCTACTGCAGGATAGTCTGACTGTGAACAACCAGTCTCTTACTAATCTACACTCCCAGTAGCAGTTTCTAGAGACATTTGAGAAAGCCACTAAGACAAGAACTACAAAGCTCACTTACATACTTCTAAGCTAAACAAATGTTATCACTTTGAGCCATTGAAATTCAGGACAGTTTGTTATGTATAACTACTGTCACATATATATGCAAAAAGGCAAAATGGTGGCCTGAGGAGGCCTTACAAACAGTTGTGAAAAGAAGAGAAGCAAAAGGCAAAGGAGAAAAGGAAAGATATACCCATCATAGAGTTCCAAAGAATAGCAAGGAGAGATAAAGCCTTCCTCAGTGATCAGTGCAAAGAAATAGAGGAAAACAATAGAATGGGAAGGGAAGAGAAAGGAAGTCGCTCAGTCAGGTCCGACTCTTTGCGACCCCATGGACTGTAGCCTACCAGGCTCCTCCATCCATGGAATTTTCCAGGCAAGAGTACTAGAGTTGGCTGCTATTTCCTTCTCCAGAGGATATTCCCAACCCAGGGATTGAAGCCGGGTCTCCTGCATTGCAGGCAGACGCTTTACTGTCTGAGCCAAAAATCAGAGATACCAAGGGAATATTTCATGCAAACATGGGCTCAATAAAGGACAGAAATGGTGTGGACCTAAAGAAGCAGAAGGTATTAAGAAGAGGTGGCAACAATACACAGAACTATACAAAAAACATCTTCATGACTCAGATAATCACAATAGTGTGATCACTCACCTAAAGCCAGACATCCTGGAATGCGAAGTCAAGTGGGCCTTAGGAAGCATCACTACGAACAAAGCTAGTGGAGGTGATGGAATTCCAGTTGAGCTATTTCAAATCTTAGAAGATGATGCTGTGAAAGTGCTGCACTCAATATGCCAGCAAATTTGGAAAACTCAGCATTGGCCACAGGACTGGAAAAAGTTTTTGTTCCAATCCCAAAGAAAGACAATGCCAAAAAATGTTCAGACTACCACACAATTGCACTCATCTCACATGCTAGTAAAGTAATGCTCAGAATTCTCCAAGACAGGCTTCAACAGTACATGAACCATGAACTTCCAGATGTTCAAGCTGGATTTAGAAAAGGCAGAGGAACCAGAGATCAAATTGCCAATATCCATTGAATCACTGAAAAAGCAAGAAAATTCCAGAAAAACATCACTTCTGCTTTCTTGACTATGCCAAAGCCTTTGACTGTGTGGATCACAACAAACTGCAAAATTCTGAAAGAGATGGGAATACCAGACCACCCGACCTGCCTCTTAAGAAACCTGCATGCATGTCAGGAAGCAACAGTTAGAACTGGACATGGTTGAAACATGTATAATATCATATATGAAATGAATCGCCAGTCCAGGTTCGATGCATGACACTGGCTGCTTGGGGCTGGTGCACTGAGATGACCCAGAGGGATGGTACGGGGAGGGAGGAGGGAGGGGTGTTCAGGATGGGGAACTTGTGTATACCTGTGGTGGATTCATGTTGATGTATGGCAAAACCAATACAATATTGTGAAGTAATTAACCTCCAATTAAAATAAATAAATTTATATTAAAAAACAGAAAAAAAAAAGAACTGGACATGGAACAAAAGACTGGTTCCAATTCAGGAAACGAGTATGTCAAGGCTGTATATTGTTACCCTGCTTATTTAACTTATATGCAGAATACATCATGAGAAATGCTGGATGGATGAAGCACAAGCTGGAATCAAGATTGCCGGGAGAAAGATAAAAAACCTCAGATATGCAGATGACACCACCCTTATGGCAGAAAGTGAAGAACTGAAGAGCCTCTTGATGAAAGTGAAAGAGGAGAATGAAAAAGTTGGCTTAAAATTCAACATTCAGAAAACTAAATCATGGCATCTGGTCCCATCATGTCATGACAAATAGATGGGGAAACAATGGAAACAGTGACAGACTTTATTTTGGGGGGGCTCCAAAATCACTGCAGATGGTGACTGTAGCCATGAAATTAAAAGAAGACCTTGGAAGAAAATCTATGACCAACCTAGACAGCATATTAAAAAGCAGAAACATTACTTTGCCATCAAAGGTCAAAGCTATGGTTTTTCCAGTAGTCATGCATGGATGTGACAGCTGGACTATAAAGAAAGCTGAGCACCAAAGAATTGATACTTTTGAACTGTGCTGTTGGAGAAGACTCTTGAGTGTCCCTAGACTACAGGGAGATCCAACTTGTCTATCCTAAGGGAAATCAATCCTGAATACTCATTGGAAGGACTGATGCTGAACCTGAAATTCCAATACTTTGGCCACCTGATGGGAAGAATTGACTCATTTGAAAAAAACCTGATGCTGGGAAAGATTGAAGGCAGGAGGAGAAGGGGATGACAGAGGATGAGATGGTTGGATTGCATGAGTTTGAGTAAACTCTGGAAGTTGGTGATGGACAGGGAGGCCTGGTGTGCTGCAGTTCATGGGTCACAAAGAGTCAGACCAACTGAGCAGCTGAACTATAACTGTAACTGTTGCATTCTTGGGTTATCCTTAGTTGATGATACTACGAATTTCCTCTTATATATCACTGAATTCAGGTGGCTAATATTTCGATTAAGGTTTTTTCCTCTATTTTCATTAGGGATGTTGGCTTTTAAATTCCCTCCGTTTTACAATATTCAAACTTGCCAGTAAATAAATTGACAAGATAGTTTTCCCATTCACCCCATCCTTAAATGTTTTCTCCCCCTAAACTCTGGCAGAGAGTATGAGAAATTGTTGCTATTCCTTCTTTAAAATTTTAGAAGAATTCACTGGTAAAATCTTTTAGGCTTTGAAACTATATAATGGAAAGGATTCAAATTCTAGATGTCATTTATGTAATACTTATGGGATTGTTTATATCTTTTATTTCTTATTATTTCAGTATGCCAATTTCCCTTATTGGCAATTAGAGAACTTCAAAAAATGTCAGTTTCACTAAAATTTTCAAATGCATTCATGTGAAATTGCTAATAATACACCTTTAATATCCATTAATAGATACAAATCTGTAGTGATGTCCTCATTTTAATATCTGGATTTAGGGGATTTTTTCCTCTTTTTGATCAGCTTTGCTAGAAGTCTTAAATTTCTTAGTTCTAAAAACCATTTTTAGTTTTCTATTTTTGTGCTAATAAATTTAATTTCCACGTTATTAATTTTTTTAAATTATATTTATTATTTTATTCACTCTTGGGGTTAATTTTTTTTCAATTTCTTGGATTTGAATACTTAGATAATCGATTTCCAGCCCATCATAATTTCTAACATATGCACTTTTACTATAAATTTCACCCTTAGCATAGCTTTAATTGTATTTCACAAGTTTGATGTCTGTGCTTTCATTATTATTCAGTTCAGAATGTTTTCCAATATTCTCTGTTATTTCTTCTTTGACATTTGGATTATTTAGATACTTATTGCTTATTTTTCAAAGAGTGAGAATTTTCTAGGGGTGTTTGTTAGTTTTTTTGCTTCATTTCACTGTGATTGGAGAAACATGTTCTGAATGATTTATCTATCCTTGTTCTATGTTCTAAGCCGAGGATAGTGTCAGAGAACAAAATTATCACAGCATCTTGGTTGATTTTCAGATTTTGAGACATTGGCATCTTGTGGCTTTCCAAGTTACCTGGGAGTCAGGAAGAAAAATAAATAAATAAAAACAAGCTAATTCTATTCTACTCTCCTGCCTTATTTCACCTTATTTAGAGCAGTGTCACTATGGCTTATTTATTAGGTGTTATTTCAAAAGCTTTTTGTTTAAAAAAGAATTTGGCTCTTTGTAATCCACTGAATTTGAATATACTGTAGTTCTTTCAATTTTGGAATACCATTATTCTATATATTTTGTTACTGTCAAAACCCCAATCACCTTGTAAAGTCAGTGTTTAACATGGCTCTCTAGTCTTCACATATTAGGTCCATTAAATTAGTCCAGTTACATTATTATTATTCAATTTACATATATGATCTATGTGTGAATGATCAAAAAAGCCTCCACTAAATTTTGTAAAAATCAATAGTCCGGCTAATCAATAGACTATTAATTAGTTTAAAAATATAATTGAAGATCTAAAATATTTTCAAGCCATCTAAGGAATCAACAATGTACAAATTAAATCAATAGTGCTAAATGATTTTCTTTATCAGAATGGCATAGATTAAGTATTTTATACACTTTTGGCTAGAATCTATATTGAAAAATATTTTCTTTAAGGAAAAAGCTGGACTAAAGTCACATGTCACAAACTTAAATACCTGCAGGAGCCAAGAAAGGGAAATCACATTGACCTTACTCTTCCCCATGGTGGCATTCAGCTGTAAAAGCCTTATGCAAAGTTTCTGAGGGCATGATCAAGAAAAGTGAATTGAGCCAGGATCCATTTCAAATATAAAGAAAATGATTGGATACATTCAAACATGAAACATTTTAGCATCCAGCAATCCTTCTTATCACAAACACACACATATGCCTGATGACAAATTCAGCTAATAAAAAGTATGAAGCAAAAAACAAATTAAATTAAAAGTGAAAGAGCCACAGTAAAATATTAGTGGTATATACTAAATTCTTATAAAACCAAAACTAATGCCAGAAATTATGTAAATTGTATTTACATGACACTTTAATCATGAGACAACATAATAATAAAGATAAAATTACTTTTAAAATTAAAGAAGCAGTTAGAAGAGGCAGGAGGAAGCATGGTATTGTTCTTTGATAGAGTCAATTAACAGGGCAAAAATGGAAGTTTAATTTAAAAAGTAAAAGACATAATGATTCCAACCACTTAATAGTTTTCATGATATCTTTCATCTGCCTGTCAGAAATATTTAGGAAAAGAAGAAATATGGTCACTTTGTATTTTTCCAGTTCCTATTAAAATCAAGTTAAGTGAAAGACTTTTATGCAAAAATACGACATGTTCTTATGCTTTAAATTTTCAGATCTATTTATTATTCTCTGTATATATATAAAAAAAAAAACCTGATATCTAAAATGGTATTTCCCTAATAACAACGGCTATTTCTTGGTGGAAGATCTAAGATGACGAGGGAACTTTCTTCTTTGAACTATTCTCCATGGCTAAAATTATAAGGATGTAATAACTTAATAATAAATGTAACCAAATTTCTTTCTTCAAAATTGTTGTTCAGTTGCTCAGTCATTTCCAGCTCTTTGGAAGCCCATAGACTGCAACACACCAGGGTTCCCTGTCCTTCACCAACTCTTGGAGCTTGCTCAAAATCACTGAGTTGATGATGCCATCCAACCATCTCGTCCACTGTCATAGCCTTCTGCTGCCTTCAATCTTTCCCAGCATCAGGGTCTTTTCTAATGAGTTGACTCTTCACATCAGGTGGCCACAGGATTGGAGCTTCAGCTTCAGCATCAGTCCTTCCAATGAATATTCAGGACTGATTTCCTTTAGGATGGACTAGTTGGATCTCCTTGCAGTCCAAGAGACTCTCAAGGGTCTTTTCTAACACCACAGATCAATTCTTGGCCCTCAGCCTTCTTTATGGTACAACTCTCACACCCATATATGCCTACTGGAAAAGTCATAGCTTTCCCTAGATGGACCTTTGTCAACAAAAACAGTGCCTATGCCTTTTTTTTTTTTTTCCCCCTTCCAAATTAAAATAAGCCAATTATGAAACAAACACATAAATAAAATTGCATGGTTCACTCCACAGGCTAAGTTGTGACCTAATGACTGTTGAGACTTCTCTAATTCTAAGTTCTATCTTGCTGGTCTTAAGCGATGAGAAATGGAAAAACACATGAGACATGTCTCTGCCCCTCAGAGGGCATCCCATCCCCTTCCTGCTCTGGCCTTGGGACTGGGACTCTTCTGCCCCTTTCTCACGTCACCAGTTGCCTCTTTTTCCTCTTCTGCCTTTGTGTATAGGTTCTTCCCCTGTCCTATGCCAACTGGAATTTAAATCCTACAACTACACTGTGGGATTAATAGATCAGAAGAGATCTTTCCTCGCTGACTACTTCTCCCTTGAAGGAGACCATATTTATTGCTTTAATTAGAGCACAAATCTGTAGGAGGAAGTGTAAGTCTTCAGCCTTTCTCCTGACAGCATCTAACTGGGGAGGCAACTTGGAATCTCTGTTCCAAGAAGTGCCAGCTGGATAATTAGTACTGTACAGCTAACAGTTTTGAAAAAAAAAGTGGGAGGGGGGATGAGAATCAGTGTAAGCATCTTTAACAAATTTTAACTTTCTAAAATGGGTTTCTGAATTTGTTGCAGGTGAAGCATTAGGGAGATCTTTTTCTTAAATATGACAACATATTAATATTCTCTTTGTGTGGAGGGAGAAGCAAGCTGTTGATATTCATCTAACCTGCAGCAAATGTCAGTGAATGGCTGAGTTGGCTTTCTTTCTGTATTGAAAGGAAAAAATAATTCCCCACAATTATTCCTTCAAGGAGCATTAAATTTGCCAACTGATTAAAACAAAAAAAGACAAAGTTTCTCGAGTTTATTTTAGGAATTCAGCAATGTCTAAATAAGTCATAAGTTTTTAAGGTAACAACTTATCGTGTGTCCAGAGGTGATTACCAAAATTATTAATAAATGGGTGGGCAGGCATTGTGCTGAACAGGTCCATTATGCCTCAATATTAGCCCCAGTTGAGTCTTTCATCCACATACAATGCACCTCTGCTTTGTTTAGGAGCAAGGATATAAATCTCTGTTGGTCTCTAGAAGAAGGAATTTTTTATAGGCAAATTTAATGACTTTTCATAAAATTTGAACACAATCATTCTTTATTCACTTATTCATTCAACAGCAGAGCACAGAAGGCCCTCTGTGCCAATCATTAGGACTACAGAGATAAACGACAAAGACTCTACCCCTGCTCTCACAAGTTGACTTTCTAAAGCAGGCATTAGCAAACATTTTTAAAGCAATAGATAATAAATGTTTTTGATTTTGCAAGACCTACAGTATCTGTCAACACTACTCGACACTTCTGTTGTAACATGAACACAGCCATGGGCATGTTAGTCAGCCAGTTGTATCTGACTCTTTTCAACCCCATGGACTGTAGCCTGGAGGTTACAGTCGGACACAACTGAGCAACTGAGAACCTTCACAGAGTATTTGCTTCCTCTACAGGACATTCCCAAAAGGTAACAAGCCACTGTTTGAGCAACTTCAATGGCAGGACATTGGCAATTTCCAAAGGCACCCTATTTCATTGTTGGACAGAGGTATTTTAATTAAATTTGTACTTCTATTAAGTACAAATATTCATATATATGTAATAAAGACTCTGAGTCCCCATAAATTTAGCTCAACTAGTATCCCAGGTCTGTCCTCTTTGGTAGCTCTCAGGAAATAAATAAAAGCAACTTTTCCATATGACAGCTATCCCATCATTTGCAAATCTTTGTATTAATTATATTGTTTGTTCATTTTTGGTCCAATAGTTTGGTTCTTCTAATTAGAAGGTTAAAAAAGGTGTGGTTTGGGTGTTCTTTCTGATTCCTTCATATATTCAATATTAGCTCTTTTGTTTCTCAGTTCAGTTCAGTTCAGTAGCTCAGTCGTGTCCAACTCTTTGCGACCCCATGAATCGCAGCACGCCAGGCCTCCCTGTCCATCACCAACTCCTGGAGTTCACTCAGACTCACGTCCATTGAGTCCGTGATGCCATCCAGCCATCTCATCCTCTGTTGTTCCCTTCTCCTCCTGCCCCCAATCCCTCCCAGCATCAGAGTCTTTTCCAGTGAGTCAACTCTTTGCATGAGGTGGCCAAAGTACTGGAGTTTCAGCTTTAGCATCATTCTTTCCAAAGAACACCCAGGGCTGATCTCCTTCAGAATGGACTGATTGGATCTCCTTGCAGTCCAAGGGACTCTCAAGAGTCTTCTCCAATACCGCAGTTCAAAAGCATCAATTCTTTGGCGCTCAGCCTTCACAGTCCAACTCTCACATCCATACATGACTACTGGAAAAACCATAGCCTTGACTAGACGGACATTAGTTGTCAAAGTAATGTCTCTGCTTTTGAATATACTGTCTAGGTTGGTCATAACTTTTCTTCCAAGGAGGAAGTGTCTTTTAATTTCATGGCTGCAGTCACCATCTGCAGTGATTTTGGAGCCCAAAAAAATAAAGTCTGACACTTTCCACAGTTTCTCCATCTATTTCTGATGAAGTGATGGGACCAGATGCCAGGATCTTCGTTTTCTGAATGTTGAGCTTTAAGCCAACTTTTTCGCTCTCCTCTTTCTAGTACAGAGAATATTAAGATAGGGAGAAGAAAAACTAGATTTTTTCCTTCTAAAGTGGCAACCCAAAACATATTTGCATAGCAATAACAATATGTGCCAGTGTGCCCTATTAAAATTAATCTGCTTATGTGATAAGGCTTTTGGGACATGAGACCTAGCTTAGTGTTGACTTGCGAAAAAGTGCTAATCTTAAAAAGGCATTATCTTCTTTGCCCTTTATATCTTTGGCCCAAATTCTTTAAACCAGGCTTCAGCAGTACATGAACCGTGAACTTCCAGATGTTCAAGCTGGATTTAGAACAGGCAGAGGAACCAGAGATCAAATTGCCAACATCCATTGGTTCATTGGAAAAGCAAAAGAGTTCCAGAAAAAACATCTACTTCTGCTTCATTGACTATGTAAAAGCTTTTGACTATGTGAATCACAACAAACTGTGCAAAGTTCTGAAAGAGATGGGAATACCAGACCACCTTACCTGCCTCCTGAGAAATCTGCATGCAGGTAAAGAATCATCAGAACTGGACATGAAACAACAGACTGGTTCCAAATTGTGAAAAGAGTACGTCAAGGCAATATATTGTCACCCTGTTTAACTTATATGTAGAGTACATTTTGAAAGATGCCAAGTGGGATGAAGTACAGGCTGGAATCAAGATTGCTGGGAGAAATATCAGTAAACTCAGATACACAGATGACACTACCCTGATGGCAGAAAGTGAAGAAAAACTAAAGAGCCTCTTGAAAGTGAAAGAGGAGAGTGAAAAAGTTGGCTTAAAACTCAACATTCAAAATACTAAAGACATGGCATCTGGTCCCATCACTTCATGGAAAATAGATGAGGAGACAATGGAAACAGTGACACATTTTATTATCTTGGGCTCCAAAATCACTGCAGATGGTGACTGCATCCATGAAATTAAAAAACACTTGCTCCTTGGAAGAAAAGCTATAACCAACCTAGGCAGCATATTAAAAAGTAGAGACATTACTTTCCTGACAAAGGTGCATCTACCCATAGCTGTGGTTTTTCCAGTAGTCATGTATGGATGTGAGAGTTGGACTATAAAGAAAGCTGAGTGCTGAGCAATTAATGCTTTTGAACTATGGTGTTGGAGAAGATTCTTGAGAATCCCTTGGCTGCAAGGAGATCAAACCAATCAATCCTCAAGGAAATCAATTCTGAATATTCATTGGAAGGACTGATGCTGAAGCTGAAACTCCAATACTTTGGCCACGTGATGCAAAGAACTGACTCATTGGAAAAATACCCTGATGCTGGGAAAGATTAAAGGCAGGAAAAGAAGGGGACAACAGAGGATGAGATGGTTGGAGGCATCACCAACTCATTGGACATGAGTTTGAGCAAGCTCCAGGAGTTGGTGATGGACAGGAAAGCCTGGTGTGCTACCCTCCATGGGACTGCAAAGAGTTGAACATGACTGAATGACTGAAGTGAACTGAAATGACCTTCTTTGCAAAATAAATAGTGCCAGAGCTAGCATTCTAATCTTTTTTTGTGTTCTCTTATCTTTATTCAAATACAAGGCAATTGGCAAAATTCAGTGTAATAACAGAAATTGCATTCAAATGGACAAAAATACTAGGGTGTAATCCATGGTGTGTGTATATAATTCCATTTAGAGCACTATATCATAGCCACTGGAGAGCACACTATACTAGGAATGTAAGAGATTTTGGAGTCAGAATACAACAAAGAACAGCTTCATTACCCAACACTTAGATTACTTCAGGAAGTTACATCTCAGAGCAACTTTTTACAATATTTGTAAATTAATTTTTATTCAAATATGCTTGCACGTGTGCTGGTTGCATCTGTCTCTTTGCAACCCTATGGGCTGTAGCCTGCTAGGCTCCTCTGTCTATGGGATTCTCCATGGGCTGCCACGCCCTCCTCAGGGGATCTTCCCGACCCAGGGATCAGATCCACATCTCTTATGCCTCCTGCCTTGGCAAGTGGGTTCTTTACCACTAGTGCCAGGGAAGCCCCTATTTGAGTATAATTGCTGTACAGTGGTGGAGAAGGCAATGGCAACCCACTCCAGTGTTCTTGCCCTAGAGAATCCTAGGGATGGGGGAGCCTGGTGGGCTGCAGTCCATGGGGTCGCACAGAGTTGGACACGACTGAAGTGACTTAGCAGCCTCAGCAGCAGCTGTACAGTGTTGTATTCGTTACTATTGTAAAGGAAAACAAATCAGCCATACGTATACATAGATCCCCTCCCGTTTGGACTTCCTTCCCACTCAGGTCGCTGTAGAGCATCAAGTAGAGTCCCTTGTGCTATATAGAATGTCCTGATTAGTTATCTACTTTATACATGGTATCAACAGTGTACATGTGTCAACCCCAGACAAATTTAAGTCATAGCTATTCATTTGTAAAATGAAAGTAATAATACACATTCTACAGTACTAGATAAAATATGTCGGCAAACTGTTAAACAGAACGTCTAATCACTTCAGTTCAGTTCAGTTCAGTTGCTCCAGTCATGTCTGACTCTTTGTGACCCCATGCACTGCAGCATGCCAGGCTTCCCTGTCCATCACCTACTCGCGGAGCTGGCACAAACTCAGAATGTCTGATACTCAAATATTATTCTATTTTCCTTCTTTTCAGCCTCCTCCAAGTTGCTTCTAAGGTTAGCAATTGGCAAATTAAGGGTGAGAGGTGAAAAAAGTGGGATGAGATAGATACTAAAAAATTTAAAAGGAGAAAATCTCAAAAGGAAATACAAACACGTCATCCAAACAATTCATTCTCTGGCCTCTTTATATGAAAACCTATCCCTAGAGTAATGAGTATATGATTGTAATATGATTAAATAGTTAGCTTACAAAGAAAACCCCTTCTCATTTGGAGGTGATTATAAGGAAGCAAGCTGGTATGGTCCTCATTTAAAATGTAAATGTTAGTTAAAGCATGTGAGATTGTCTCAACGTTGGGCTCTGAGACATTTGGATAATAGCTCACATTTTTATAGCACTGTACTGGGACCTTTAGACTGTGTGCTTTATGAGTGTCACCTTCTTTAATCCTTACAACCAAGTTCAAGGTGTTATTATCTTCATTCACAGATGGAGAAAACTGAAATGGTTTAGACCCACCATGAGTTAGTGGCAGAGTCAGGAATGGATTCCAGGCTGTCTGGCTGTGGTTTACACTCTGTTCTCAAATGCACTCTTCCCCTCTCCACTGCTCTTCATCCTTCCTCTTATTTCATTGGGAGAAAAAGTGAGACAGCACTTTCAACCTGATGAACAGAGGTCTTAAACCCAAGCCTCTAAGGCCCACAGGTGATGTGAATGAGAGATGTAGGTCATGCTAGTAGGTCCACAGAAAAGGCAATGTATAGGGAGCAGTGTATTAAGCATCAATTAAGTTTTTTTTTTCCAACTTTTGGCAAATAGGTGCCACTTTTCTAGGCACTGAGACTACTATGGATAAGAAAATAAAACCCTTCTGTCTTTGAGTTGAGCAGTGGAACCCCCAGATTCATGTCTACCCTGAGCTCAGAAGGTAATCTTATTGAGAACCAGGGTCCTTGTAGCTCTGACTAAGGTAAGGATGAAGATGAGACCATATGAGATTAAGGTGGGCTCTAAGTCCAATGAGAGTGTCCTCATGTGAGACAGAATGGGGCACCCAGACACGGAGGGAGAAGAGAGCACTGTGAAGACGGGGGCAGACGTCTGCACAATGTGTCTATAAGCCAGGATCAGCAAAGACTTCTGCAGCCACCATGGACCAGGTCCTCCCTCACAGTTCCCAGACAGAATCCACCCTGCTGACACTTTGATTTAGGCTTCTGACCTCTGAATGATGAGAGGAAAGTTCTGTTGTTTTAAGTCTCGAGTTTGTGGCAATTTGTGGCAGCTGTCCTAGGAAATATATTCTGCCCTTGCTGATGTGCATTCTAGAAGGGAAAAGAGAAATTATGATATATATATTACATGGTCCTCAGTGCTTCTTGTTGCAAAAAAATCCTGGAGGACTAAACATTTGTAACTAGCTCCCTGCTCACTAAACACAAAGTATCACAAAGAACTACTAAATTTCAGTCCTAGTCTTGTCCTCCCTTCATCTTGTCCCAAAACTAACAGACTCTCATTTTCCTCAGTGAAAACGTCTTGGCACAAAACTGAGCACTCACAGACCTTCTCTGATTTCCTCTTAACCTCTTTAAGCCACTGGCGTTCTACTGAGCAGTCATCTTGAGTTGTTTTCATATCGAAGATTTTAATAAAGGCTCAAGCTAGCAATTTTGGTTGTCTTTCTCCTTCATCTTAGGATAGAAGGGATCTTAGGAATCTACTCTACCCATGTTGTAGAGCAGTCATGATGTGATTGGAAAGGATCATGATTGGCGAGCAATAAAATGGACTTCCCCAGGTGGTGCTAGTGATAGAGAATCCACTTGCCAATGCAAGTTATACAGGTTTGATCCCCGGCTCTAGAAGATCCCCTGAAGTGGGAGATGGTAACCCGCTCCAGTATTCTCACGTGGAAAGCTTCAAGGACAGAGAAGACTGGCAGGCTACAGTCCATGGGGCCACAGAGAGTTGGACATGACTAAGCAGCTAAATGGCAACAAGATTATTGTATGTGATTATTCTATTACATAAAAACTGCGTGAACTTGTCACCCCACCAATCTAACTCTCAGTTTCTTCATCTGTAAAATGGGAAGGAATTGGAATAAGTGACCCCAAAAGTCCTTTCCAATCTTAGTCTTGTATGCCTTTATGGGTACAACTGCATGAGAAGGAATCAATCATTTGGATATACTGTGGCTTAGAAATACTTAAAACCCGAATCAAGACCAACTTAATAATTCAACTATTATTCACTACACTAAAGGCCCTATAATAACAAATCTTATAAATCAGTAAATGTCTAATTTGTAGCTCATCTAGCGTGTTTACTTTTTTCAGTCATGTGAAAGTATGAAAGTGTTAGTTGCTCAGTTATATCTGACTCCTTGAGACCCCATGGACTGTACCCTCCAGGCTTCTCTGCCCATGGGGTTGTCCAGGTAAGAATACTGGAGTGAGTAGCTATTTCCTTCTCCAGGGGATCTTCCCCACCCACAGATCAAACCCAGGTCTCTGTAATTTGACCTCCTCTATGAAATTTTTGCCTTACCTCTCCTGTTCATGACAACCTCTCTCTTCTGTAAACCTTAACACTTATAGTCATTACTAAGTGTCACTGCTCATGATGCTTAGATTTTTCAGCTGGACTATAATTTAGTAAGAGTCTAGTAATTCTACATTCCACAGCTATGATTTTTCAAGAGAACAAGAGACCTAGATTTATTTGTAAAATTTTACATTTAAATATTATCAATTAAATCAAACATTTTCAAAACATCATGTGGCTATGTAACACAGTGACAAAGCAAATTTGTTTCATGGGCTGAGTTTGAGACCTCTGAAAGAGAGACTCACTGAAAAGTGGAAGATTTTATTTTGGGAAGTAAGAAAGTCTCTGAAACTAACATCCATCTGAATACCTAACAAATGCCCCCAATTCCCATGTCCAGAACAAACTGGGACTCTCTTCAATATGTGACAACATTCATTTTGAGTCTATTTGCTAAACATTATTTTTACTCTCAATAAACTGATAGTCTTATTTAAGAACAAGTTTTTAAAATTATGCACTAGTACATATCTATTACAAATAAATGAACTTCCCCAGCTCCTAAAAACACATGAGAAAGGAAGAGTACACTGTGATTAAATTGACTAATGAAGCTCTATCTCAGAGGTGCAAGGTTGGCTCAACATTAGAATATCTGGGGAGTTCCCTGGTGGCCTAGTTAGTGGTTAGGATTCTGGGCTTTCACTAAAATGGCCTGGATTCAAATTCAGTCCCTGATCAGGAAACAGATGTCCACAAGCCACATGATGTGACCCCCCCCCAAAACACACACACACACACACACACACACACACACAAAAGGAAGGAGAGAAAGAAAATTTGGTCTCATACTTCATGAAGAAAATGAAGAGAAAAATAAAGACTGTGACCCTATCTAATAGAAGCGGAATTTTTAAAATAAAATTTGGTATTAATTCCTGTTAAAACTCTAAATAAAAAGAAAGAAACCTCTAACAGATGATAAAGTCTCATTATAAGTAATAATTAATAAACTTATTTAGTGGTTTGATGCTATAAGCATTTTCACTGGTGTCACGAATAACACAGAAACACCTACACCCTCCACTGTCACTCAACTGAACCAAAATTACAGCAAAACGTGTATAAATAAAAAGAAGCATATAATACTCTTATGAACATGAAAATTCAACTGAAGAACATAACATAAAGTCTGAGCAAAGGAAAGTATATACGCTTCTTTTGAATGGAAGCTTAAACACTGTAAAGATGCCAAACATTCCTAAACTAGTATACACATTCAACCCAATCACAATGAGAATGTCAAGGCGTATTTTTTTACTTTGTGTTAGTGGGAGGAGAGCTTGGCAAATGATAGTAAAATCTCACTGGAAAGAATATATGCATTAAAATAGGTGGGAACTTTTTTTTTCATTTTGAGACAATTTTAAGCTTACAAAAGAGTTGCAAAAATAGTGTCATTCTTTATAGTATTCATCATCTTTTTTCTCTTACATTAGCGACTTACATAGCCATGGAACAGTTACCAAAATTAAGAAATTAACCTTGTTATAATATTATTAACTAAATTTTCAGAATCCATTCAGATATCACCAATTTTTCTGCTAACATACCTTTGGTGTTTCAGGATCCCACGTTGCACCTAGTTGTCATGTGTCTTTAGTTTCCTCTGACAAGTGACAGTTCCTTTGTGACTCTGACACATCTGTAGACTACTGGTTAGTTACTCTCTATTTGATTTTGTCTGATGTTAATTTAGCTTTTAATTTGGTCCTTAATTTGGGCTTGTCTGCTGTTTTCCATCATTATGTTAGGGGAAGCACCCTGATTGAAACAGTCCACCCTGGCCAGGCACCATAGTAACCATTTGCATAAGTTGTTTTACGACAAGGGGTCCCAGTTAGGCACACGGAACTAATAAGCCTCCACCAATCGGAAGAGTTTGGGAAAGGTCAAAAGGAGACACCACATGTCCGACTACCTCCCAGAATCCTCTCTGGCATCCATCTTGGCTGAATAAGGTTTGCACCACCAGGAAGGACTCTGAGTCAGAATGATTGGCTAAAGACATCCCAAAAACTGATCCCATCACCATAAGACCCAAGACTGTGAACCATGTGCCAGAGCTGTTCTCCTGGGTTCCCTTACCCTACTGCTCTCCACGCGGGTACCCTTTCCCAATAAAATCTCTTGCTTTGTCAACACATGTGTCTCCTTGGATAATTCATTTCCAAGTGTTAGACAAGAGCCCAGTTTTGGGCCCTGGAAGGGGTCCCCCCTCCTGCAACAATTAGATTGAAGTTATGCATTATTGGGAAGGATGTTTCAGAAGTGATTTACCATTCTCTGTGAGTCATATCTGTGTATGTGATATTGACATGTGCTATTGGTAATGCAAACTTTGATCTCTTGGGGAAGTGCTATACACCAGGATTCTCTCCTACAAATTAATTTTTTTGCCTCCTGTAATTAGATATAGTTGGGAAGAGAATCTTTGAGACTATTCAAGGATCTTATTTATGCATAAATTTTGCCTAGTAATTTTAACATTCATTGATGGATCTAACAAACTATTCTGAAACAGAAGATGTATACATCAAGACTCGCCCTATCAGATTTTAAATGAGTATACAGCTTCAGTGATTTAAAGAAGCATGAAGAATAAACAAAGATATTAGTGGATAAGAAGACAGCCCAGCAAAAGCTCCAAGTGTATATGCAAATATAGACATAATAAGAAACAGATATATTATTCAACAAATTATGTAGGGATAATTGGCTAACCAATTGGAGAAAAAATATATTAGATCTCTATTTTCAGTTCAGTTCAGTTGCTCAGTCATATCCGACTCTTTGCGACCCCATGAACCACAACACGACAGGCCTCCCTGTCCATCACCAACTCCCAGAGTCCACCCGAACCCATGTCCATCAAGTCAATGATGCCATCCAACCATCTCATCCTCTGTCATCCCCTTCTCCTCCCGCCCTCAATCTCTCCCAGCATCAGGGTCCTTTCCAATTAGTCAGCTCTTTGCATCAGGTGGCCAAAGTATTGGAGTTTCATCTTCAATATCAGTCCTTCCAATGAACATCCAGGACTGATCTCCTTTAGGATGGACTGGTTGGATCTTCTTGCAGTTCAAGGGACTCTCAAAAGTCTTCTCCAACACCACAGTTCTAAAGCATCAATTCTTTGGCACTCAGCGTTCTTTATAGTTCAACTCTCACATCCATACATGACCAATGGAAAAATCATAGCCTTGAATAGATGGACCTTTGCTGGCAAAGTAATGTCTCTGCTTTTTAACATGCTGTCTAGGTTGGTCATAACTTCCCTTCCAAGGAGAAAGTGTCTTTTAATTTCATGGCTGCAATCATCATCTACAGTGATTTTGGAGCCCAGAAAAATAAAGTCAGCCACTATTTCCACTGTTTCCCCATATATCTTGGTTTTCTGAATGTTGAGCTTTAAGCCAACTTTTTCACTCTCCTCTTTCACTTTCATCAACAGGCTCTTTAGTTCTTCTTCGCTTTCTGCCATAAGAGTGTGTCATCTGCATATCTGAGGTTATTGATATTTCTCCCAGCAATCTTGATTCCAGCTTGTGTTTCTTCCAGTTCAGCATTTCTCATGATGTACTCTGCATAGAAGTTAAATAAGCGGGGTAACAATATACAGCCTTGACGTACTCCCCTTAATTTGAAACCAGTCTGTTGTTCCATGTCCAGTTCTAACTGTTCCTTCCTGACCTGCATATAGATTTCTCAAGAGGCAGCTCAGGTGGTATGGTATGCCCATCTCTTTCAGATCTCTATGTTATGTATGCACAGATTATATTCCAAATGCATAGATTTAAAATTAGATCATTAAATGTTCTAGGATAAGTATAGGGGAATAGTTATCTAATCTTGAACAGAAAATCTTGAAAATTTGCTAAGCGTGATTCAAAACTAAAAGCCTTGGAAGTGTGTGTGTGTGTGTGTGTGTGTGTGTGTGTGTGTGTGTATTTGTGATCTCTTTCAAATCAATATAAAAACAATAATCCACAAAATAATTTATAGGCAGGAGTCATAATCAGGAATGTAAAAGATACATATGCATATACAGATTTCATTGTAGCATTACTTAACATTTCAGAAACTAGAAACAAATGTCAACCTATAGATGCATGGTTAAATCAACTATAGTATAGCCACACGAAGGGTAAACTACACAGTTATTAAAATAGTATGAATGCTATTTGTATAACTTTTATGTATAATGTTTCTTATAACCAGGAACCACATTTAATTAAAGGAAAAGCAAAGTTAGACTGGGAAAGGATACCTCAAACACTGAAAAAATGTTCAGTTTCTTTAGAGATTATAGAAACTGAAGACATAACAATGAGAATGCAATAAAACCTCCTCTTTCTCTCTTTCTCTCAGTCAGATCCTTCTATGAAATTATTTTACCTCTGTTATTTTTATCTTATATAAATAACACGGATGTAACCAAATTTAAGACCATGGGTTTTTATTAAAATACCATCAAAAGCCCAACGTTTGGGGAACTTGCAAGTAAAATAAGTATAATGTGAAATGAAAAAAAGCAAAAGAAGTACATATGTGTAGTGACCTCTCAAGTTAGTAAAAATGCATGGGAGGAAGGGACAAAACTTGCTGTTTTAAAAAGTTCGTTTCCTTCAGATTAGAAATTCCATAGCTGGGAATCTGTCTTTTACCATTCAAAAGACAGGCATCATTAAAGCATTATTTGTTGCAGCTTTATTTGTGACATCCCAAACACTGGAAACTAAATGACTAGAAATTTGAGATCTGTTAAGCTAGAGTTTGATATTTTCATATGATGGATTATTTTTCAGCTATTGTATGCTGAAAAAGAATTTTAAGTGGCATGCAAAACTACAGTATCATATAAAAAGCAGAGAATATTAGAAAGGTACCTGATGTTAGCTGTAAAATTATATACTTTGGAAGAAATTCAGGAAGAAAATGCAGTAAGTTGCAATTTTTTTGTGTGGTGGGGTTATGGGCAATCTTGACATTTTCCTTTATGCTTTTCTTCACTTTTCATATTTTCTCCTATGGGAATGTGTCAATATTAATCTCAGAAAATAGCCTTTTCTTTAAAAACAAGAATAAGTATGTGGAATAGGTGCTTTTCAGACGGGTGTTCTATTCAATGATATCATTAGCTTCCCCTAAAACAATGATGCACCAAAAATTGGCCTTTAAACTTGAACAACCCATAGATCTGAGAGAAAGTGAAGGGCAGACCTTTAACTGTTGATTTTACTCTAGCTAAGGGACGAGGAGTTCAGTAAAAATAATGTTAGGAATAGAAGGATAATTGGTGCCTTGAGGTCTGCACTGTGCTGCTTTGAAAGAAAAAAAAATTGTGATAATGATATTTCTGAGTCAGTAAGACACAGACCTCTGGCTGTGAATAAAAACCTGAGAGAAATGTTTGTTAAAACAGTCAAAGGATGAGAAAACAGCTTTCAATTCAATGAGGTTGAGCATAGGGTTTTGTTTGCTAATTTTAAGCCTGATTAAAAGAGAAGTTTACAAAACCCCTTTGGAAGGGGGTGATGA
The DNA here is from genome assembly GCF_001704415.2 of Capra hircus. Taxonomy (NCBI): domain Eukaryota; kingdom Metazoa; phylum Chordata; class Mammalia; order Artiodactyla; family Bovidae; genus Capra; species Capra hircus. Next base: position 21,863 of record NW_017211730.1, read on the forward strand.
CTCATTTCTCAAAAAGATGATTCTAGAGTACTTTAACGCCAAACTTGATTGACTCATATACATGCTCACGTTTTAACAATTAAGATTGTTGAGAAGAACTAGGTGTAGAAAGAAACAGGGTGGGGAGAATCACTGTCAAATCGCAAACCCTCAGAAATGAAGACAAATGAAAGCAGAAGTTAGTGGGATTAGATATATGCATCTCATTTATAGGCATTTCTTTGGGAATTCAGCTGCAGGAGCTCTCCAAAGTAGATTGATTCTGAGTTCCTTATCAAAGTAAGATCAGTAAGTGGAAGTTACAGAGTTGGTATTTCAGTTCAAAGAAAAGCAGAGTTTTTTTTTTTAATTTTTTAATTTTTATTTTTTTAGCCATTAAAATATTTTCAATGGTTTTGGTTACATTTTGCACCCATGAGAGATCATGCCACTGCAACTGGGTAGATGACATTCTCCTACTACACAATATTTGGTCACCTCACTATTCCATGTGTTTTTCCTTCTGTATTCTGATCTAGCTAATGGTATTACTATGTGCATGCTAAATCACTTCAGTTGTTTCCAACTCTTTGCAACCATATGAACTGTAGCCCTCCAGGCTCCTCTATCCACAGGATTCTCCAGGCAAAAATATTGGGGCGGATTGCCATGGCTTCCTCCAGGGGATCTTCCTAACACAGGGATGGAACCTGCATCTCCTGTGGCTCCTGAAATGCAGGCGGATTCTTAAGCACTGAGCCATCAGGGAAGCACTGTGGTATCACTACACACTGCCCATTTGCCTAAATTGGGAGTCTAGGGGGCATTTTAGTCTTATTCCATCTTTTCATATCAAATTAGGTCAAGTGAAGGCTTTAGGATATATCCTAAGCATCTCGTGGTTAATCCACTCCCCGCTGCCATACTTTCCAGAATCTTGCCAGCTTCAACTTAAGCATCATAATAGCCTTCTCGGTAGCCTCCCATGCTGTCATTCTTACTCACTCAACCATATTGATGGCAAGATTATCTTGGGTTTGTGACTCAGAGGCTCACACCTTATATGTACTCAATAAATATTTGGTGAATGTATGAAAGGATAAGTTCATCTAATGAATAGCAAAATGTCAGTCAAATTATGCTTCCTTCTGCTTAAAGCCCCTCACCTCCGCTCCTTTTATGTACATACTGAAGCTAAAATCCTCCACCTAGACCTGGCTCTGTATTATTGTGATGTATAGTAATATACGATGAAAGTGAAAGAGGAGAGTGGAAAAGTTGGCTTAAAACTCAACATTCAGAAAATGAGGATCATGGCATCTGGTCCCATCACTTCATGAGAAATAGATGGGGAAACAGTGGAAACAGTGTCAGACTTTTTTTTTTGGGGGCTCCAAAATCACTGCAGATGGTGACTGCAGCCATGAAATTAAAAGACGCTTCCTCCTTGGAAGGAAAGTTATGACCAACCTAGATAGCATATGCAAAAGCAGAGACATTACTTTGCCAACAAAGGTCCATCTAGTTAAGGCTATGGTTCTTCCAGTAGTCATGTATGGATGTGAGAGTTGGACTGTGAAGAAAGCTGAGCAGCAATTGATGCTTTGAACTGTGTGTTGAAGACTCTTGAGAGTCCCTTGGACTGCAAGGAGATCCAACCAGTCCATTCTGAAGGAGATCAGTCCTGGGTGTTTTTTGGAAGGAATGATGCTAAAGCTGAAACTCCAGTACTTTGGCGACCTCATGCAAAGAGTTGACTCATTGGAAAAGACTCCGATGCTGGGAATGATTGGGGGGCAGGAGGAGAAGGGGACGACCAAGGATAAGATGGCTGGATGGCATCACGGACTCAATGGATGTGAGTCTGAGTGAACTCTGGGAGTTGGTGATGGACAGGGAGGCCTGGCGTGCTGCAATTCATGGGGTCGCAAAGAGTCGGACATGACTGAGCAACTGAACTGAACCGAACTGAACTAATACAGATATTCCTCAATGTATGAAGGGATTATTTCTCAATAAACCCATCATAAATTGAAAATATCTTAAGTCAAAACTGTATTTAATATACTGCTAGGTGAAAGTTAGGCATGAGCAATAAGGGGTGGCCTGGCTGAAAGGGATGCAAACTGATCTCTAAACTCCATCCCAGACACACCCAGAAGAGCTAACAGATATGCTACAAAATAATCACAGAAATTTTTCAGATCCTGCACTTGTGTCCTAGGCCCACAGTGGATTCAAAATAACCACAGGGAATCCTCCAAGTAACCTTAGGCAGTTAGGGGCCCATTAAGAACTTTTAGAACTAATGTCCAAAAAAGATGTCCTTTTCATTATAGGGACTGGAATGCAAAAGTAGGAAGTCAAGAAATACCTGGACTACCAGGCAAATTTGGCCTTAAAATACAGAAAGAAGCAGGACAAAGGCTAATAGTGTTTTGCCAAGAGAATGCACTGGTCATAGCAAACATCTTCTTCCAACAACACAAGAGAAGACTCTACACATGGACTTCACCAGATGGTCAACACTGAAATCAGATTGATTATAATCTTTGCAGCCAAAGATGGAGAAGTTCTATACAGTCAGCAAAAAACAAGACCAGGAGCTGATGGTGGCTCAGATCATGAGCTCCTTATTGCCAAATTCAGACTGAAATCAAAGGAAGTGGAGAAAACCACTAGATCATTCAGGTATGACCTAAATCAAATCCCTTATGATTCTACAGTGGAAGTGAGAAATAGATTTAAGGGACTAGATCTGTTACACAGAGTGCCTGATGAACTATGGACTGTGACTCATGACATTGTACAGGAGACAGGGATCAAGACCCTCCCCATGGAAAAGAAATGCAAAAAAGCAAAATGACTGTCTGGAAAGGTCTTACAAATAGCTGTGAAAAGAAAAGAAGTGAAAAGCAAAGAGAAAAGGAAAGATATAAGCATCTGAATGCAGAGTTCCAAAGAATAACAAGTAGAGATAAGAAAGCCTCCATCAGTGATCAATGCAAAGAAATGGAGGAAAACAACAGAATGGGAAAGACTAGAGATCTCTTCAAGAAAATTAGAGATACCAAGGGAACATTTCATGCAAAGATGGGCTCAATAAAGGACAGAAATGGTATGCACCTAACAGAAGCAGAAGATATTAAGAAGAGGTGGCAAGAATACACGGAAGAACTGTACAAAAAAGAGCTTCACAACACAGATAATCATGATGGTGTGATCACTCGCCTAGAGCCAGACATCCTGGAATGTGAAGTCAAGTGGGCCTTAGAAAGCATCACTAAGAACAAAGCTAGTGGAAGTGATGGAATTCCAGTTGAGCTATTTCAAATCCTGAAAGATGATGCTGTGAAAGTGCTGCACTCAATATGCCAGCAAATTTGGAAAACTCAGCAGTGGCCACAGGACTGGAAAAGGTCAGTTTTCATTCCAATCCCAAAGAAAGGCAATGCCAAAGAATGCTCAAACTACCACACAATTGCACTCATCTCACATACTAGTAAAGTAATGCTCAAAATTCTCCAAGCCAGGCTTCAGCAATACGTGAACCATGAATTTCCAGATGTTGAAGCTGGTTTTCTGTTTTTTTTTCATTCTTCAATTACTTTTATTTTTATATATATATATATATATATATATATATATATATATTTTACTCTTTATTTATTTTTCTTTTGAAAGGCAGAGGAAACAGAGATCAAATTGCCAACATCCGCTGGATCATCGAAAAAGCAAAAGAGTTCCAAAAAAACATCTATTTCTGCTTTATTGACTAGGCCAAAGCCTTTGACTGTGTGGATCACAATAAACTGTGGAAAATTCTGAAAGAGATGGGAATACCAGACCACCTGACCTGCCTCTTGAGAAATCTGTATGCAGGTCAGGAAGCAACAGTTAGAACTGGACGTGGAACAGCAGACTGGTTTCAAATAGGAAAAGGAGTACGTCAAGGCTGTATATTGTCACCCTGCTTATTTAACTTCTATGCAGAGTACATCATGAGAAAGGCTGGGCTGGAAGAAGCACAAGCTGGAATCAAGATTGCCAGGAGAAATATTAATAACTTCACATATGCAGATGACACCACTCTTATGGCAGAAAGAGAAAAATGACTAAAAAGCCTCCTGATGAAAGTGAAAGAGGAGAGTGAAAAAGTTGGTTTTTAAGCTCAACATTCAGAAAACCAAGATCATGGCATCTGGTCCCATCACTTCATGAGAAATAGATGGGGAAACAGTAGAAGCAGTGTCAGACTTTATTTTGAGGGGCTCCAAAATCACTGCAGATGGTGACTGTAGCCATGAAATTAAAAGACGCTTCCTCCTTGGAAGGAAAGTTATGACTAACCTAGATAGCACATTCAAAAAAGCAGAGACATTACTTTGCCAACAAACGTTCATCTAGTTAAGGCTATGGTTTTTCCAGTGGTCATGTATGGATGTGAGAGTTGGACTGTGAAGAAAGCTGAGCACTGAAGAATTGATGCCTTTGAAGTGTGGCGTTGGAGAAGACTCTTGAGAGTCCCTTGGACTGCAAGGAGATCCAACCAGTCCATTCTAAAGGAGAGCATTTCTGGATGTTCATTGGAAGGACTGACGCTGAAGCTGAAACTCCAATACTTTGGCCAGCTCATGTGAAGAGTTGACTCACTGGAAAAGACCCTGATGCTAGAAGGGATTGGGGTCAAGAGGAGAAGGGACAACAGAGGATGAAATGGCTGGATGTTATCACCGCTCGTTGGACGTGAGTCTGAGTGAACTCCAGGAGTTGGTGATGGACAGGGAGGCCTGGCATGCTGTGATTCACGGGGTCGCAAAGAATCAGACACAACTGAGCGACTGAACTGAACCGAAGTGCAAAAATACTCTATCTAATTATGACAGACTGTATTATGGGAAGACATAAACAATACAACTTTCCATTATATAACTTGAAATTGTCAATCAGCCTTGAGTGTATGCCCATTTGCATCCCCTTTCATTGATTGGTGGTGAGTACAAGCCCATACTTTGCCCAAGACATAATCAGAAGGAGGAAACTTGAAGTATGAATGGGGAAGCTAAGAGGGATTGACCAGAAGGATGAAGAGGACTCCTTTGAGAATGCCTGACTAATAAAAAAAAATCTCTGCTTGAGCTGACCTGAGTTATAACTTATCTATTGTTCTACACATTTTAGTCCATGACTCCAAATTTTTGTTGGCATGAGACAAGAACTAACAAAGTAAAATAAAACATCCTGACATATACCTAAACTACCAAAACAACCTACCTTCAGTGTGCTCAGAACATTTTTCTTAGTTTACAGTGAGGCCTGAGCCTATGGCCTATTTTATATAAAAATGTTTTGAGCTCTCATGTAATTCATTAGCATACAGTGGTGCTGTGCCTGGTGGGCTCAG
>NW_017211731.1:0-17397 GCF_001704415.2 Capra hircus
GGCCGAGAGACTAGTTCGAGAAACTGGTCCGAGAAACTGGCCCCATCCTTTATTGTTCATAAAGCCTTTTATACTTTTGATAAAACATGGAGTTCAATGGGTAACACAAAATTATGTAGCGTTTTGCACCCCAGACTCTTTCTGTACATCATTTTGTATACAAAAGGTCTCTGGTGATTTACATTATCTTCTGGCCAAGAGGCTTGTTAAACACTTTTTGGCTCTCTTCCTTAATGAATTTAATTTTGTTTCCTCTGAAGTGTTTTTCTTTAATCTGCATTTCCTTAAAGCATTAAAGTTACATCTCTATAAACAAAGGTGCAGTGGGTTATAACAAAGAAGGTACTTAACTCAAAGATCTAATGTTCCTAATACCAGGTCTACTACTTGTTTTTTTAATATACCAACTCTATCTAAAAATAAAGGATATGAAAATTTAGCAGCAAGCATTGACCCAAAAAATGAAACTTTTAATCAGTCCTATTATAAAGATTTTGACTCCTCGGATGCCCTACATTCCAGGATGCTTTAAGCTTCCTGTGCCTCCTGGGGAAAGGAGGCTCAAACAATCACATGCCCAGCTGTACGAGTCCTGCAGCAGGCTAGAAAGCATTCAGAGGGGTTTTTGGATTGAAACACTCTTCAAATGCTGAAGATTAAAGCCCTGAATTGACTTTTTCCAGAAAATGTCAGAAGAGTGGAAAAGCAGAGCAAAAAAGCCGCAGATTTTTGTTGGGTATGTGCGTAGGAACTTCCAGAGGGTCCCTGAAGTCTGAACACACCATGCCTATGTCAGTTTCTTCCTCATGACGTTATCACGGACGGGAGTCTCATACTGGCTCCCAGCATCAGTCCAATCCAGAGGAACCTGTTTTCCCTGCACTGCTCGACTTTCACGCTGAGATCAACTCACACACGGTGGCACGAGGGAAAGCCTGTGAGAAGCCTCGTGGGAAAGCCTCCAGGGAAAGCACAGATCCCTTGATCCACACGACGGGAAGCGTACCCTGCTGCTACAGCTCGGAGGAAAGACACGTGCGTGCCTCACTTGAGAGGAGGATTGACTCTCCAGGGGAGACTCCAGAAGAACCCAATATCGATGTCAGCACTGCAGAGGAAACCTCAGGTTCCGGCCCCGAACACACACAAGTTGTTCGGCCCGGCATCAACAGGAGAGTTATCAAGAGAAGCCCCCCAGCATCTGCATGGGGACTGGCCTTTGATGAAGCCACAGAGCGGGTCCCTGAGTCCCGTCGTAAGTCGGAGCACTGCCGCAACTCGAGAAATGCAGGAGGTTCTCCCCTCCAGGCGAGATGAGGCCATTTCCAATGAGGTGTCTCGAGGCTAATTACATCTAATCTCTGAACTTCCAAAGGGTCTTCACACCCTTGCTGCAACTCAAGAAGTTCCCCGACATTCCCATCTCCACTCGAGAGGAAACACGAGGGTCCTGCCACATCCAGAGTAGCCCGTTTCATCCTCCTAGCTAGAGATGAGGGATCCTTCCTGCTTGGTCGGGAAAGAACTTCCGCATTCCCGTCGCATCTCAGGTGGAGGGCGCTCTCCACAGAGGAAGGAGAGAGGAACTCCATGGTCGTGCCACCATTTCAAGCGTCCCCAGATGTCTCAGTCCATTCCAGAGGATCTTGTTTTTACAGAGTGCCTAAACTTTCATGCCGAGGATCGCCTCACACCACGGTGGCACGGGGGACAGCCCTGTGGGAAAGCCTCGTGGGAAAGCCTCTAGGAAAAGCCTAGAGGAAAAGCCACAGATCCATTGATCCACGCGACGGGAAGCATGACACTGCTGCTACAGCTCGGAGGAAGGGGCATGCGCATGCCCCACTCGAGACGAGGACTGATTCCCCTTGGGAGACTTCAGAAGTATCCCAAAAACATGTCAGCACTGGAGAGGAATACTCAGGTTCTGGCCCCCACTCCACACAAGGTCTTGGGCCCCGGCATCTACCGGTGAGGAATCCCGAGAGGCCCTCTAGCAACTCACATGGGAACTGGTCTTTTCCTAAGGCCAACAGAACGGGTCCCTGAGGTCCCCGTCGTAAGTCGAGAGCACCTGCCACAACTCGAGAAAATGAAGGAGATTCGCCCCTTCAGGCGAGATGAAGCCCATTTCCACTGAGACGTCTCGAGGCTAATCACACCTAACCTCTGGAACTTCCAAAGGGTCCTTCACACCATAGCTGCAACTCAAGAAGTTCCACGAGAGACCCGTCGCCACTACATAGGAATCACCAGGGTACCACCCACATCCAGAGGAGCCCCAATTCCCCTCCTAGCTCAATGTGAGGATCCTTTCCCTGATTGCCGGGAAAGAATTCCTGTCGTACCTGTCGCATCTCAAGAGGAGGCCACGCTCCGCAAGAAAAGGTGAGAGGAACTCCAGGGTCGTTCCACCATTCCAAGAGTCCCCCAGAAGTCTCAGTCCTTTACAGAGGAACTTGTTTACCTGCACTGCCTCGACGTTCACGCGGAAGGACCGACACACACGATGGTGGCACGTGGGACAGCCCTGTGGGAAAGCCTCGTGGGAAAGCCTCGAGGGAAAACAAGAAACCCCTTGATCAACCCAACGGGAAAATTGACTCTGCTCCTAATGCCTCGGGAGAAAAGCGCACGTGCATGCCCCCATTGGAGACGAAGATGACTCCCCTGTGGAGACTCCAGTAGTACCCCAAGATCCATGTTAGCACTGGAGAGGAAACCTCAGGTTCGGGCCACCGACTCCAAACAAGGTCTTAGGCCCCGTCATCGACCGGAGAGGAATCCCGAGAGGCCCCTTAGCAACTCGCAAGTCGACTGGCATTTCCTGAGTGGACCAGAGCGGGTTACATAAGTCCCGGTCGTAACTGGAGAGCACCTGCTGAAACTCGAGAAAATCCAGGAGGTTCTCCCCTGCAGGCGAGATGAGGCCCATTTCCGCTGAGGCGTCTCGAGTCTAATCACACCTAACCTCTGGAACTTCCAAAGGGTCCATCACACCCTTGCTGCAACTCAAGAAGTTCACCGACATACCCGTCTCCACACGAGAGGAAGCACCAGAAACCCGCCCACATCCAGAGGAGCCCCGTTTCCGCCTCCTAGCTCGAGAGGAGGGATCCTTTCCCTGCGTAGACAGGAAAGAATTCCTGGCGTTCCTGGCGCATCTCAAGAGGAGGCGCTCTCCACAGGAAAGGCGAGAGGAACTCCAGGGTCGTGCCACCATTCCAGAGTCCCCCAGATGTCTCAGTCCATTTCAGGGAAACCTGATTTCCCTGCACTGGCCTCGAATTTCTAGCGAAGATCGACTCACACCACGGATGGCACATGAAACAGCCCTGTGGGAAAGCCTCGTGGGAAAGCCACGGAGGGGAAAGCCACAGATCCCTTGATCCATGCAAAAGGAAGCGTGACCACTGCTGCTACAGCTCGGGAGGAAAGCGCACGTTCATGCCCCCACACAAGACGACGACTAACTCCCCTGGGAGACTCCAGAAGTACCCAAGATCCATGTCCACACTGGAGAGGAATCCTCCGGTTCCGGCACCGACTCCATACAAGGTCTTAGGCCCCGGCATCGAAGGAGAGGAATCCTGAGAGGCCCTCGAGGAACTCGCATGGCTCCTGCCCTTCCTGAGGCCACTAGAGCGGGTCCCTGAGGTCCCCGTCGTAAGTCGAGAGCACCTGCCGCAACTAGAGAAAATCCATTAGGTTCTCCCCTCCAGACGAGATGAGGCCCATTTCCGCTGAGGCGTCTCGACGCTAATCACACCTAACCTCTGGAACTTCCAAAGGGTCCTTCACACCCTAGCTGCAACTCAAGAAGTTCCAGGAGAGACCCGTCGCCACTCCATAGGAATCACCAGGGTACCACCCACATCCAGAGGAGCCCCCAATTCCCCCTCCTGGCTCAAAATGAGGGATCCTTTCCCTGATTGGCCGGGAAAAATTCCTGTCGTACCTGTCGCATCTCAAGAGGAGGCACGCTCCACAAGAAAGGTGAGAGGAACTCCAGGGTCGTTCCACCATTTCCAAGAGTCCCCCAGATGTCTCAGTCCTTTCCAAGAGGAACTTGTTTACCCTTCACTGCCTCGACGTTCACGGGGAGGACTGACTCACACGATGGTGGCACGTGGGACAGCCCTGTGGAAAGCCTCGTGGGAAAGCCTCGTGGGAAAGCCTCGAGGGAAAACAAGAAACCCCTTGATCAACCCAACGGGAAAATTGACTGTGCTCCTAATGCTCGGGAGAAAAGCGCACGTGCATGCCCCCATTGGAGATGAAGATGACTACCCTGTGGAGACTCCAGTAGTACCCCAAGATCCATGTCAGCACTGGAGAGGAAACCTCAGGTTCGGGCACCCGATTCCAAACAAGGTCTTAGGCCCCGTCATCGACCGGAGAGGAATCCCGAGAGGCCCCTTAGCAACTCCAAGTCGACTGGCATTACCTGAGCGGACCAGAGCGGGTTACATAAGTCCCGGTCGTAACTGGAGAGCACCTGCTGACACTCGAGAAAACCCAGGAGGTTCTCCCCTGCAGTCGAAATGAGGCCCATTTCCGCTGAGGCGTCTCGAGTCTAATCACACCTAACCTCTGGAACTTCCAAAGTGTCCTTCACACCCTTGCTGCAACTCAAGAAGATCCCCGACATACCCCTCTCCACTCGAGAGGAAGAACAAGAGTCCCGACCACATCCAGAGGAGCCCCGTTTCAGCCTCGTACCTCGCGGTCAGGTATCCTTTCCCTGTATGTTCCGGAAAGAATTCCCGGTGTTCCCGTCGCATCTCATGAGGAGGCGCTCTCCACAGGAAAGGCGAGAGGAAACTCCAGTGTCGTGCCATCATTCCAAGAGTCCCCCAGATATCTCAGTGTGCCGGTGTCCAGCCACGCTGCATCCAGGGAATTCGACGGATGGACGGCCGTTGACGTGGAAAGTCTTGTGTATTTATTAATGTAAGATTAGATTAAGAAATTATAGGGTAGTAAGAAGATTAACTGGAGGAAAAAGGCTGAATAGCTAGGTTTACGCGGAAGGCCAATAAAATTCCCGACAAGGAATTTTCTGGCGGACTCTGGGAATGGTGGCACGACCCTCGAGTTCCTCTGTGACTTTCACACTAGGCTTTCCCACAGGGCTTTCCCACGAGTCTTATCCACAGGCTGTCCCATGTGCCACCGTGGTGTGAGTCGATCCTCGGCTTGAAAGTCGAGGCAGGGCAGGGAAAACAGGTTTCCCTGGAATGGACTGAGACATCTGGGGGACTCTGGGAATGGTTGCACGACCCTGGAGTTCCTCTCGCCTTTCCTGTGGAGAGCACCTCCTCTTGAGATGCGACGGGACGCCGGAATTCTTTCACGACCACGCAGGGAAAAGGATCCCTCCTCTCGAGCTAGGAGGCGGAAACGTGGCTCCTCTGGATGTGGGCGGACTCTCGTTCTTCCTCTCGAGTGGAGACTGGGTATGTCGGGGATCTTACTGAGTTGCAGCAAGGGTGTGAAGGACCCTTTGGAAGTTCCAGAGGTTAGGTGTGATTAGTCTCGAGACGCCTCAGCGGAAATGGGCCTCATCTCGCCTGGAGGTGAGAACCTCCTGGATTTTCTCGAGTTGCGGCAGGTGCTCTCGACTTACGACGGGGACCTCAGGGACACGCTCTGGTGGCCTCAGGAAAGGCCAGTCCCCATGCGAGTTGCTCTGGGGCCTCTCGGGATTCCTCTCCCCTCGATGCCGGGGCCAAAGATCTTGTGTGGAGTCGGTGCCGGAACCTGAGGATTCCTCTCCAGTGCTGACATGGATCTTGGGGTACTTCTGGAGTCTCTCCAGGGGAGTCAGTCTTCGTCCGAGTGGGGGCATACATTTGCGCTTTCCTCCCGAGCTGTAGCAGCAGTGTCACGCTTCCCTTCGCGTATATCAAGGGATCTGTGGCTTTCCCTCGAGTCTTTCCCACGAGGCTTTCCCATGAGGCTTTCCCACAGGGCTGTCCCACGTGGCACCGTGGTGTGAGTCGAACCTCGGCTTGAAAGTCGAGGCAGTGCAGGGAAAAACAATGGACTGAGACATCTAGGGGACTCTGGGAATGGTGGCACGACCCTGGAGTTCCTCTCGCCTTTCCTGTGGAGAGCACCTCCTCTTGAGTTGCGACGGGAACACGGGGAATTCTTTCCCCACCACGCAGGGAAAGGATCCCTCCTCTCGAGCTAGGAGGCGGAAACGGGGCTCCTCTGGATGTGGGCGGGACTCTCCGTGCTTCCTCTCGAGTGGAGACGGGTATGTCGGGGAACTTCTTGAGTTGCAGCAAGGGTGTGAAGGACGCTTTGGAAGTTCCAGATGTCAGATGTGATTAGCCTCGAGACGCCTCGGCGGAAATGGGCCTCATCTCTCCTGGAGGGGAGAACCTCCTGGATTTTCTCGAGTTGCGGCTGGTGCTCTCGACTTACGACGGGGACCTCAGGGACCCGCCATGCTGGCATCAGGAAAGGCCAGTCCCCATGCGAGTTGCTTGGGGTCTTCTGGGGATTCCTCTCCCGTCGATGCTGGTGCCTAAGACCTAGTGTGGAGTTGTTGCCGGAACCTGAGGATTCCTCTCCCAGTGCTGACATGGATCTTGGGGGTACTTCTGGAGTCTCCCCAGGGGAGCCAGTCCTCGTCTCGAGATGGGGCATGCACGTGCGATTTCCTCCCAAGCTGTAGCAGCAGTATCACGCTTCCCTTCGCGTGGATCAAGGGATCTGTGGCTTTCCCTTGAGGCTTTCACAGGAGGCTTTCACACGAAGTTTTCCCACAGGGCTGTCCCACGTGCCACCGTGGTGTGAGTCGATCCTCGGCTTGAAAGTCGATGCAGTGCAGGGAAAACAGGTTTCCCTGGAATGGACTGAGACATCTGGGGGACTCTGGGAATGGTGGCACGACCCTGGAGTTCCTCTCGCCTTTCCTGTGGAGAGCGCCTCCTCTTGAGAAGCGACGGGAACGCGGGGAATTCTTTCCCGACCACGCAGGGAAAGGATCCCTCCTCTCGAGCTAGGAGGGGGAAACGGGGCTCCTCTGGATGTGGGCGGAACTCTCGAGCTTCCTCTCGAGTGGAGACGGGTATGTCGGGGAACTTCTTGAGTTGCAGCAAGGGTTGAAGGACCCTTTGGAAGTTCCCGAGGTTAGGTGTGATTAGCCTCGAGACGGCTCAGCGGAAATGGGCGTCATCTCGCCTGGAGGAGAGAACCTCCTGGATTTTCTCGAGTTGCGGCAGGTGCTCTCGACTTACCACGAGGACCTCAGGGACCCTCTCTGGTGGCCACAGGAAAGGCCAGTCCCCATGCGAGTTGCTCGGGGGCCTCACGGGATTCCAATCCCGTCGATGCCAGGGCCTAAGACCTTGCGTGGAGTCGGTGCCGGAACCTGAGGATTCCTTTCCAGTGCTGACATGGATCTTGGGGTACTTCTGGAGTCTCCCCAGCGGAGTCAGTCCTCGTCTCGAGTGGGGGGATGCACGTGCGCTTTCATCCCTATTTGTAGCAGCAGTGTTGCGCTTCCCTTCGCGTCAATCAATGGTTCTGTGGCTTTTCCTCGAGGCTTTCCCACGAGGCTTTCCCACAGGGCTGTCCCACGTGCCACCGTGGTGTGAGTCGATCCTCGGCTTGAAATTCGGAGGCAGTGAAGGGAAAACAGGTTTCCCAAGAATGGACTGAGACATCTCGGGAACTCTGGGAATGGTGGCAGACCCTGGAGTTCCTCTCGCCTTTCCTGTGGAGAACGCCTCCTCTTGAGATGCGACGGAAACGCCGGGAATTCTTTCCCCACCACGCAGGGAAAGGATCCCTCCTCTCGATCTTGGAGGCGGAAACGGGGCTCCTCTGGATGTGGGCGGGACTCTCGTGCTTCCTCTCGAGTGGAGACTGGTATTGTCGGGGAACTTCTTGAGTTGCAGCAAGGGTGTGAAGGACCCTTTGGAAGTTCCAGATTGTCAGATGTGATTAGCCTCGAGACGCCTCAGCGGAAATGGGCCTCATCTCTCCTGGAGGGGAGAACCTCCTGGATTTTCTCGAGTTGCGGCAGGTGCTCTCCACTTACGACGGGGACCTCAGGGACCCGCCCTGGTGCCTCAGGAAAGGTCAGTCCCCATGCAGTTGCTCGGGGGCCTCTCGGGATTCCTCTCCCGTCGATGCCGGGGCCTTAGAACCTTGTGTGGAGTCGGTGCCAGATCCTGAGGATTCCTCTCCAGTGCTGACATGGATCTTGAGGTACTTCTGGAGTCTCCCCAGGGTAGACAGTCCTCGTCTCGAGTGGGGGCCATGCACGTGCGATTTCCTCCCGAGCTGTAGCAGCAGTGTCACACTTCCCTTCGCGTGGATCAAGGGATTTGTGGCTTTTCCTCGAGGCTTTCCCAGGAGGCTTTTCCACGAGGCTTTCCTACAGGGCTGTCCCACGAGCCACCGTGGTGTGGAGTCGATCCTCGGCTTGAAAGTCGAGGACCAGTGCAGGAAAAACAGGTTTCCCTGGAATGGACTGAGGCATCTGGGGGACTCTGGGAATGGTGGCACGACCCTGGAGTTCCTCTCTGCCTTTCCTGTGGAGAGCGCCTCCTCTTGAGATGCCGACGGGAAAGCCGGGGAGTTTATTCCCGATCACGCAGGGGAAGGATCCCTCCTCTCGAGCCAGGAGGCGGAAACGGGGCTCCTCTGGATGTGGGCGGGACTCACGCGCTTCCTATCGAGTGGAGACGGGTATGTCGCGGAACTTCTTGAGTTGGCAGCAAGGGTGTGAAAGGACCCTTTGGAAGTTCCAGAGGTTAGGTGTGATTAGCCTCCAGAGGCCTCAGCGGCAAATGAGCCTCATTTCGCCTGGAGGGGAGAACCTCCTGGATTTTCTCGAGTTGCGGCAGGTGCCTCTCGACTTACGACGGGGACCTCAGGGACCCGCTCTGGTGGCCTCAGGAAAGCCCAGTCCCCATGCGAGTTGCTCGGGGGCCTCTCGGGATTCCTGTCCCGTCGATGCCGGGGCCTAAGACGATGTGTGGAGTCGGTGCCGGAACCTGAGGATTCCTCTCCAGTGCTGACATGGATCTTGGGGTACTTCGGGAGTCTCCCCAGGGGAGTCAGTCCTCATTCGAGTGGGGGCATTGAAGAGCGCTTTCCTTCCGAGCTGTAGCAGCAGTGTCATTCTTCCCGTCGAGTGGATCAAGGGATCAGTGGCTTTCCCTCGAGGCTTTCCCATGAGGCTTTCTCACGAGGCTTTCCCACAGGGCTGTCCCACGTGCCACCGTGCCTGTGAGTCGATCCTCGGCTTGAAAGTCGAGGCAGTGCAGGGAAAACAGGTTTCCCTGAAATGGACTGAGATATCTGGGGTACTCTGGGAATGGTGGCACGACCCTGGAGTTCCTCTCACCTTTCCTGTTGAGAGCGCCTCCTCTTGAGTTGTGACGGGAAGACCGGGAATTCTTTCCCGACCACGCAGGGAAAGGATACCTCCTCTCTAGCTGTGAGGCGGAAACGGGGCTCCTCTGGATGTGGGCGGGACTCTCGTGCTTCCTCTCGAGTGGAGACAGGTATGTCGGGGAACTTCTTGAGTTGCAGCAAGGGTGTGAAGAACCCTTTGGAAGTTCCAGAGGTTTAGGTGTGATTAGCCTCGAGACGCCTCAGCGGAAATGGGCCTCATCTCGCCTGGAGGGGAGAACCTCCTGGATTTTTTCGAGTTGGGACAGGTGATATCGACTTAAGACGGGGACCTGAGGGACCCGCTCTGGTGGCCTCAAGAAAGGCCATTCCCCATGCGAGTTTGCTCGGGGGCCTCTCGGGATTCCTCTCCCGTCGATGCCGTGGCCTAAGACCTTGTGTGGATTCGGTGCCGGAACCTGAGGATTCCTCTCCAGTGCTGACATGGATCTTGGCATCCTTAAAGGCGAGATGAGCCCCATTTCCGCTGAGGCGTCTCGAGGCTAATCACACCTAACCTCTGGAACTTCCAAAGGGTCCTTCACACCCTTGCTGCAACTCAAGGAGTTCTCTGACATACCCGTCTACACTCGAGAGTATCAAGATCTTCCCGCCCACTTTCAGAGGAGCACCGTTTCCACCTCATAGCTCGAGAGGAGGGATCGTTTCCCTGCGTGGTCTGGAAAGCATTCCCGGCGTTCCCATCGCATCTCAAGAGTAGGCCCTCTCCACAGGAAAGGCTAGAGAAACTCCAGGGTCGTTCCACCATTCCCAGAGTCCCCCAGATGTCTCTGTCAATTCCAGGGAAACCTGTTTTCCCTGCACTGCCTCGACTTTTAAGCCGAGGATCGACTCACACCACGGCGGCACGTGGGACAGCACCTGAGGAAAATCCTCGTGGGAAAGCCTCATTGGAAAGCCTCGAGGGAAAGCTGCAGATCCCTTGATACATGCTAAGGGAAGTGTGACACTGATTCCACAGATCGGGAGGAAATTGAACGTGCATGCCCCCACTCGAGACTAGGACTGACTAACCTGGGGAGACTCCAGAAGAACCCCAAGATCCATGTCCGCACTGGAGAGGAATCCTCACGTTCCGGCACCGACTCCACACAAGGTCTTAGGCCCCGGAATGGACGGAGAGGAAACCCAAGAGGCCCCCGAGCAACTCGCAAGGGGACTGGCCTTTCCTGAGGCCACCAGATCTGGTCCCTGAAGTCCCCGACGTAAGTCGACAGCACCTGCCCCAACTCGAGAAAATCCAGGAGTTTCTCCCCTCCAGGCGAGATGAGGCCCATTTCCGCTGAGGCCTCTCGAGGCTAATCACATCTAACATCGGGAACTTCCAAAGGGTCCTTCACACCCTTACTGCAACTGAAGAAGTTCCCCGACATACCCGTCTCCACTCGAGAGGAAGCACGAGAGTCCCGCCCACATCCTGAGGATCCCCGTTTCCGTCTCATAGCTCGAGAGGAGGGATCCTTTACCTGCGTGGCGGGAAAGAATTCCCGGCGTTCCCGTCGCATCTCAAGTGGAGTCGATCTCCACAGGAAAGGCGAGAGGAACTCCAGGGTCGTGCCACCATTCCCAGAGTCCCCCAGGATGTCTCAGTCCATTCCAGGGAAACCTGTTTTCCCTGCACTGCCTCGACTCTAAGCCGAGGATTGACTCACACCACGGTGGCACGTGGGACAGCCCTGTGGGAAAGCCTCGTGGGAAAGCCACAGATCCCTTGATCCACGCGAAGGGAAGCGTGACACTGCTGCTACTAGCTCGGGAGGAAAGCGCTCGTGCATGCCTCCACATCGAGACGAGGACTGACTCCTCTGGGGAGACTCCAGAAGTACCCCAAGGTCCATGTACAGCACTGGAGAGGAATCCTCAGGTTCCGGACACCGACTCCTCACAAGGTCTTAGGCCCCGGCATTGACGGGAAAGGAATCCCGAGAGGCCCGCGAGCAACTCGCATGGGGACTGGCCTTTCCTGAGGCCACCAGAGCGGGTCCCTGAGGTCCCCGTCGTAAGTCGAGAGCACCTGCCGCAACTCGAGAAAATCCAGGAGGTTCTGCCTCTCCACGCGAGTTGAGGCCCATTTCCCTGAGGCGTCTCGAGGCTAATCACATCTAACATCTGGAACTTCCAAAGGGTCCTTCACACCCTTGCTTCAACTCAAGAAGTTCCCCGACATACCCGTCTCCACTCGAGAGGAAGCACGAGAGTCCTGCCCACATCCAGAGGAGCCCCGTTTGCGCCTCGTAGTTCGAGAGGAGGGATCCTTTCCCTGCGTGGTGAGGAAAGAATTCCCGCGTTCCCGTCGCATCTCAAGAGGAGGCGCTCTCCACAGGAAAGGCGAGAGGAACTCCAGGGTCGTGCCACCATTTCCCAGCGTCCCCCAGATGTCTCAGTCCATTCCAGGGAAACCTGTTTTCCCTGCACTGCCTCGACTTTCAAGCCGAGGATTGACTCACACCACGGTGGTCACGTGGGACAGCCCTGTGGGAAATCCTCGTGGAAAGCCTCCTGGGAAAGCCTCGAGGGAAAGCCACATATCCCTTGATGCACGCGAAGGGAAGCGTGACACTGCTGCTGCAGCTCGGGAGGAAAGCGCACGTTCATGCCCCCACTAGAGTCGATGACTGACTCACCTGGGGAGACTCCAGAAGTTCCCCAACATCCATGTCAGCACTGGAGAGGAATCCTCAGGTTCCGGCACCGACTCCACACAAGGTCTTATTCCCCGGCATCGACGGAGAGGAATACCGAGAGGCCCCCGAGCAACTCGCATGGGGTCTGGCCTTTCCTGAGGCCACCAGAGCGGGTCCCTGAGGTTCCTGTCGTAAATCGAGAGCACCTGCTGCAACTCGAGAAAATCCAGGAGTTTCTCCCCTCCAGGCGAGATGAGGCCCATTTCCGCTGAGGCGTCTCGAGGCTAATCACATCTAACATCGGGAAATTCCAAAGGGTCCTTCACACCCTTGCTGCAACTCAAGAAGTTCCCCGACATACCCTTCTCCACTGGAGAGGAAGCACGAGAGTCCCGCCCACATCCAGAGTAGCCCCGTTTCCGCCTCATAGCTCGAGAGTAGGGATCCTTTCCCTGGGTGGTGGGGAAAGAATTCCCGCGTTCCCGTCGCATCTCAAGTGGAGGCGCTCTCGACAGGAAAGGCGAGAGGAACTCCAGGGTCGTGCCACCATTCCCTGAGTCCCCAAGATGTCTCAGTCTATTCCAGAGAAACCTGTTTTCCCTGCACTGCCTCGACTTTCAAGCCGAGGATCGACTTACACCACGGTGGCACGTGGGACAGCCCTGTGGGAAAGCCTCTTGGGAAAGCCACAGTAACCTTGATCCACGCGAAGGGAAGCGTGACACTGCTGCTACAGCTCGGGAGGAAAGCTCACGTGCATGCCCCCACTCGAGACGAGGACTGACTCCACTGGGAGACTCCAGGAGTTCACCAAGATACATGTCGGCACTGCAGAGGAATCCTCAGTTTCCAGCACCGACTCCACACAAGGTCTTAGGCCCCGGCATTAACGGGAGAGGAATCCCAAGAGGCCCCCGAGCAACTCGCATGGGGACTGGCCTTTCCTGAGGCGACCAGAGCGGGTCCCTGAGGTCCCCGTCGTTAGTCGAGAGCACCTGCCGCAACTCCAGAATAATCCAGGAGGTTCTCCCCTCCAGGCGAGATGAGGCCCATTTCCGCTGAGGTGTCTCGAGGCTAATCACACCTAAACTCTGGAACTTCCAAAGGTTCCTTCACACCCTTGCTGCAACTCAAGAAGTTCCCCGACATACCCGTCGCCACTCGAGAGGAAGCACGAGAGTCCCACCCACATCCAGAGCAGTCCCGCTTCCGCCTCCTAGCTCGAGAGGAGGGATCCTTTCCCTGCGTGGTCGGGACAGAATTCCCGGCGTTCCCGTCGCATCTCAAGAGGAGTCGCTTTCCACAAGGAAAGGCGAGAGGAACTTCAGAGTGGTACCACCATTCTCAGAGTCCCCCAGATGTCTCCGTCCATTCCAGGGAAACCTGTTTTCCCTGCACTGCCTCGACTTTCAAGCCGAGGATCGACTCACACCACGGTGGCACGTGGGACAGCCCTGTGGGGGAAAGTCTCGTGGGAAAGCCACAGATCCCTTGATCCACGCGAAGGGAAGCGTGACACTGCTGCTACAGCTCGGGAGGAAATCGCATGTGCATGCCCCCACTCGAGACGAGGACTGACTCACCTGGGGAGACTCCAGAAGTACCCAAGATCCATGTCAGCACTGGAGAGGAATCCTCAGGTTCCGACACCGACTCCATACAATGTCTTAGGCCCCGGCATCGACGGGAGAGGAATCCCGAGAGGCCCCCGAGCAACTCGCATGGGGACTGGCCTTTCCTGAGGCCATCCAGAGCGGGTCCCTGAGGTACCAACCGTCTTAAGTCGAGAGCACCTGCCGCAACTCGAGACAAATCCAGGAGGTTCCACCCTCCAGGCGAGATGAGGCCCATTTCCGCTGAGGCGTCTCGAGGCTAATCACATCTACCCTCTGGAACTTCCAAAGGGTCCTTCACACCCTTGGCTGCAACTCAAGAAGTTCCCCGACATACCCGATCTCCACTCGAGAGGAAGCACGAGAGTTCCGCCCACATCCAGAGGAGCTCCGTTTCCGCCTCCTTGCTCGAGAGACGGGTTCCTTTCGCTGCGTGGTCGGGAAAGAATTCCCGGCGTTCCTGTCGCATCTCAAGTGGAGGCACTCTCCACAGGAAAGGCGAGAGGAACTCCAGGGTCGTGCCACCATTCCCAGAGTCCTCCAGATATCTCAGTCCATTCCAGGGAAACCTGTTTTCCCTGCACTGCTTTCGACTTTCAAGCCGAGGATCGACTCACACCACGGTGGCACGTGGGAGAGCCCTGTGGGAAAGCGTCGTGGGAAAGCACGTGGGAAAGCCTCGAGGGAAAGCCCACAGATCCTTGATCCACGACGAAGGGAAGCGTGACCACTGCTGCTACAGCTCGGGGAGGAAATCGCACGTGCATTACCCCCACTCGAGACGAGGACTGACTCCCCTGGGGAGACTCCAGAAAGTAACCCAAGATCCATGTCAGCACTGGAGAGGAATCCTCAGGTTCCGGCACCGACTCCACACAAGGTCTTATTCGCCCCGGCAATTCGACGGGAGAGGAATCCCGAGAGGCCCCGAGCAACTCGACATAGGGGACTGGCCTTTCCTGAGGCCACCAGAGCGGGTCCCTGAGGACAACCGTCTTAAGTCGAGAGCACCTGCCGCAACTCGAGAAAATCCAGGAGGTTCTCCCCTCCAGGCGAGATGAGGCCCATTTCCGCTGAGGCGTCTTGAAGGCTAAACACATCTAACATCTGGAACTTCCAAAGGGTCCTTCACACCCTTGCTGCAACTCAAGAAGTTCCCCGACATACCCGTCTCCACTCGAGAGGAAGCACGAGAGTCCCCGCCCACATCCAGAGGAGCCCGTTTCTGCCTCCAGCTCGAGAGGAGGGATCCTTTCCCTGCGTGGTCGGGAAAGAATTCCCGCGTGTTCCGTCGCATCTCAAGAGGAGGCGCTCTCCACAGGAAAGGCGAGAGGAACTCCAGGGTCGTGCCACCATTCCCAGAGTCCCCAGATGTCTCAGTCCATTCCAGGGAAACCTGTTTTCCCTGCACTGCCTCGACTTTTCAAGCCGAGGATCGAGACACAACGTGGGCACGGGACAGCCTGTGGGAAAGCCTCGTGGGAAAGCCTCCTGGAAAGCCTCGAGGGAACCACAGATCCCTTGATGCAGCGAAGGGAAGCGCGACACTGCTGCTACAGCTCGGAGGAATCCACGTGCATGCCCCACTCGAGACGAGGACTGACTCCCCTGGGGGACTCCAGAAGTTACCCAAGATCCATGTCAGCACTGGAGAGGAAATCCTCAGGTTCCGGCACCGACTCCACACAAGGTCTTATTCCCGGCATCGACGGGAGAGGAATCCCGTGAGGTCCCGAGCAACTCGCATGGGGACTGGCCTTTCCTGAGGCCACCAGAGCGGGTCCCTGAGGTCCCCGTTGTAAGTCGAGAGCACCTGCCTGCAACTCGAGAAAATCCAGGAGAGTTTCTCCCCTCCAGGCGAGATGAGGCCCATTTCCGCTGAGCGCCTCTAGGCTAATCACATCTAACATCTGGAACTTCCAAAGGTCCTTCACACCCTTGCTGCAACTCAAGAAGTTCCCTCCCCGACATACCCGTCTCCACTCGAGAGGAAGCACGAGAGTCCCGCCCACATCCAGAGGAGCCCCGTTTCTGCCTCCTAGCTCGAGAGAGGGATCCTTTTCCTGCGTGGGTGGGGAAGAATTCCCCGCGTTCCGTCGCATCTCAAAGAGGCGCTCTCTCCGACAGAAAGGCGAGAGGAACTCCAGGGTCGTGCCACCATTCCCAGAGTCCCCAGATGTCTCAGTCCATTCCAGGGAAACCTGTTTCCCTGCACTGCCTCGACTTTCAAGCCGAGGATACACACACACCACGGTGGCACTGGGAAAGCCTGTGGGAAAGCCTCCGCGAAAGCGAGGGAAAGCCTACAAATCCCTTGATCACGCGAAGGGAAGCGTGACACTGCTGCTACAGCTCGGAGGAAAGCCCACGTGCATGCCCCATCGAGACGAGGACTGACTCCCCTGGGGAGACTCCAGAAGTACCCAAGATCCATGTCAGCACTGGAGAGGAATCCTCAGGTTCCGGCACCGACTCCACACAAGGTCTTAGGCCCCCGGCATCGACGGGAGAGGAAATCCGAGAGGCCCCCGAGCAACTCGCATGGGGACTGGCCTTTCCTGAGGCCACCAGAGCGGGTCCCTGAGGTCCCCGTCGTAAGTCGAGAGCACCTGCGCAACTCGAGAATATCCAGGAGGTTCTCCCCTCCAGGCGAGATGAGGCCATTTCCGCTGAGGCGACTCGAGGCTAATCACATCTAACATCTGGAACTTCCAAAGGGTCTTTCACACCCTTGCTGCAACTCAAGAAGTTCCCCGACATACCCCGTCTCCACTCGAGAGGAAGCACGAGAGTCCCGCCCACATCCAGAGGATCCCCGTTTCCGCCTCATAGCTCGAGAGTAGGGATCCTTTTCCTGCGTGGTGGGAAAGAATTCCCCGCGTTCCCGTCGCATCTCAAGTGGACGCGCTCTCGACAGGAAAGGCGAGAGGAACTCCAGGGTCGTGCCACCATTCCCAGAGTCCCCAGATGTCTCAGTCCATTCCAGGGAAACCTGTTTTCCCTGCACTGCCTCGACTTTCAAGCGAGGATCGACTCACACCACGGTGGCACGTGGGACAGCCCTGTGGGAAAGCTCGTGGGAAAGCCTCGAGGGAAAGCTACAGATCCCCTGATCGCCGCGAAGGGAAGCGCGACCTGCTGCTACAGCTCGGAAGGAAAGCCCACGTGCATGCCCCCACTCGAGACGAGGACTGACTCCTCTGGGGAGACTCCAGAAGTACCCAAGATCCATGTCAGCACTGGAGAAGAATCCTCAGGTTTTTGGGCCCGACTCCACACAAGGTCTTAGGCCCCGACATCGACGGGAGAGGAATCCCGAGAGGCCCCGAGCAACTCGCATGGGGACTGGCCTTTCCTGAGGCCACCAGAGCGGTCCCTGAGGTCCTCGTAGTAAGTCGAGAGAACCTGCCGCAACTCGAGAAAATTCAGGAGGTTCTACCCTACAGGCGAGATGAGGCCCATTTCCGATGAGGCGTCTCGAGGCTAATCACAGCTAACCCTGGAACTTCCAAAGGGTCCTTCACACCCTTGCTGAAACTCAAGAAGTTCCCCGACATACCCATCTCCACTCGGAGGAAGCACGAAAGTCCCGCCCACATTCAGAGGAGCCCCCTTTCCGCCTCCTAGCTCGAGAGGAGGGATCCTTTCCCTGCGTGGTGGGGAAAGAATTCCCCGCATTCCCGTCGCATCTCAAGTGGAGGCGCTCTCGACAGGAAAGG
>NW_017211732.1:0-17395 GCF_001704415.2 Capra hircus
GGCTTTCTGAAAAACAAAACAAAACAAAACAAAACAAAACGCCTTTACCTCTCTTAAACTCGCGCTCCACGACCTGTTGAACAGCAAAATTATAAAAGGAAAACAAGAGGCGTTTCAGACATTGTAAAAATGTAAAACAACAAGCGGTCCTTCAAGCAGAATCTCAAGTTTGGAATGAAGACGGTTAGATCTGCGTGGACCGCGCCTGGCTCCTCTGCGGCTTTACGCTGGGCCTGGTAGGCCAAAGGAATTCAACAAATGACCCGAGCCTCAGTCTTTGCGGCGGTTCCTGCTAAACGTGAAAGCGTGATGCAAGTCTGGACTGAAACTAGAGGACTAGCATCAGCCACAGAGGCAGGAATCTGAGGAACCCCCGGTGCTAGGCGGCGCCGGAGAAGCGCTGCTCTGAAAGGCCTGCGAGAGAGGAGCGCACGGGTCAGGCGGGCAGAGGGAGGCGGGTCCTCTGTTTCCCGAGTGGCGATTGGAAGCATCGAGCCAGGTCCCCGCTGGCGCCATGAAAGGGACTCCAAGGCACTGGATCTGCCTCTGGAAGGGCTGTGTCCACCTTGACGGACGTGGGGCCACCTGGGGCTCAGACGCACCTTACTCCCCGCTCCGGAGGCTTCTGAGAACTGGGGAGTCAGGGGAGGCGACCTCTGCTCTTGGGCGCAAAGCTGGCACACAGGGACCTCGCCCCGGGAGAGGCGAGGAACCCTAAATCAGGCCCTTTCAGGAACTGCAGATCCTTGCCTGACGGATTGTTTTCAGAGTCCTCTTCCTTTGAAAATTTGAAGGTCAGGTGTGTTCAAACATGCAGTTCTTGAAATGTCACTAGACACAAGTGGTCGTGTGGTTTCCGTAGTGTAGTGGTTATCACGTTCGCCTAACACGCGAAAGGTCCCCGGTTCGAAACCGGCGGAAACAACTTCACTTTCCTCCAAGGTTTTAGATTCACATTTTAAATACAAAATAGAGGTCTGCCTCGTGGAATGAGGCTTGCAGCTTCAGCTTCAGCATCAGTCCTCCCAAAGAATATTCAGGGTTGATTTCCTTTAGGACTGACTGGTTTCATCTCTCCTTGACCTGCATACAGGTTTTTCTGGAGGCAGGTAAGATGGTCTGCTATTCCCACCTCTTGAAGAATTTTCCATATTTTGTTGTGATCCACACAGTCAAAGGCTTTAGTGGAGTCAATGAAGCAGAAATAGATGTCTTTCTGGAATTCTCTTGCTTTTTCTATGATGCGATGGAGGGAAAATGCAGGGAAAAAAGGAGGAAATGGATAGAACCAAATTAATTGGAGAAATATACGGAAAAGGTTAACTAGAGAGTGCTACAAACAATGGGAGAAATGTCCTTGGTAAAAGGCGTTTACAGGGTGATGACGATGAGCCTACTCTTTCATGCATTCTAGGATTCCCAGTCAACCTGCTTTCCTCCAGAGATCCTCTCTGAGGATCAGAGACTACCTGGACGTAAGTCCTTGTGTGTGTGTGTGTGTGTGTGTGTGTGTGTGTGTGTGTGTGTGTACACAAGACACAGAGGAGTAGGGTAGTAGGGAGTAATTCCCATAGGTGGCCCGCAGAGTATGTACTTTTTTCATCACTCGGGTGAATGAAGTTTAATCCGTATCGTTGCCATGTATCAGAAAATTTGTTTCATTTTATTGAAGAGTAGTGTTTCTTGGAGTGACTATGTCACAATCATATCTATTCACTTTGTGCTGGACATTTGAATGGTTTTCAATTGGGGACTATTATGAACAAAGCTACTATAAGCAAGTCCCTTTTTGTGGGCATATTTTTTTTTATATAAATTCCATTTTTAAATTTTCTATTCTATTCTTTAATATGACTTCTCTGGTGGCTCAGATGGTAAAGCGTCTGTCTCACAATTCAGGAGACCTGGGTTCGATCCCTGGCGTCGGAAGATCCCCTGGAGAAGAAATGGCAATCTACTCCAGTACTATTGCCTGGAAACTCCCATGGACAGAGAGCCAGGTAGGCTAAGGTCCATGGGGACGCAAAGAGTCAGACACGACTGAGCAACTTCACTATTCTTTTAACATACATTTTATTTGTGAATGGATGTTACATTCATCATGACAAAATTTATTGAAATGTTTAAAAATGTATTCAAATGTTACAAAAGACTGAAGTGCCAGCTTATCTTGATTGTTTCCTCCTAGAACATACTTAATATTGGCCACCTTCTGTGCCAGCTGTGTTATTTGATTATCTCATTTAGTCTACACAATAGCCTCCATACCTCCCACCCATAAGCTCAGGGCAGTTCTTCTAAGGCCCGGAGGAGACTCCAATATGGTTGACTCCTGTGGGTGCTCATCCCTCTCGCTTTCTCTCTGCTCCTCTCCTTTGATCGACTCAGCTCACTCTCACCTCAGAAAATGAAGTGAAATCCACTTTAGGTTTTGTGCCAGGGAGGACGCCCTAGGTCCCTACCACAAACCGCATATTCTGTTTAGGTTAACCAGAGTGTCCCATCTGGAGGCAAAATTTCTGCAAATAAGAGTGTTATTTTCTTTTTCTTTGCCTTCACCCTTTTGCCGTAGCCCAGAGTGGGCAGACGGTTGTCAGGGCAGGAGGCGGGGTTTCCTGGGTCCCTTAGTTTTCTCACAGTGCTCATCACACTCCTAAGCCGCAACCATCTCTTACCTGTAACATATAAAGTTTGTCAGTGGTGGAGTGGGAATGGAGGCAGGAGAACTCTTCTTTTATTCTTCATATATTTCTAATTTGGAGACGGGTAAGGAACCAGAGATAAAATTGTCAACATCCGCTGGACCATGGAAAAAGCAAGAGAGTTCCAGGAAAACATCTATTTCTGCTTTATTGACTATGCCAAAGCCTTTGACTGTATGGATCACAATAAACTGTGGAAAATTCTGAAAGAGATGGGAATATCAGACCACCTAACCTGCCTCTTGAGAAATCTGTATGCAGGTCAGGAAGCAACAATTAGAACTGGACATGGAACAACACACTGGTTCCAAATAGGAAAAGGAGTACGTCAAGGCTGTATATTGTCACCCTGCTTATTTAACTTCTATGCAGAGCACATCATGAAAAACGCTGGACTGGAAGAAACACAAGCTGAAATCAAGATTGCCGGGAGAAACATCAATGACTTCAGATATGCAGATGACACCACCCTTATGGCAGAACGTGAAGAGGAGCTAAAAAGCCTCTTGATGAAAGTGAAAGAAGAGAAAAAAAAGTTGGCTTAAAGCTCAACATTCAGAAAATGTAGATCATGGCATCTTGTCAGATCACTTCATCGGAAATAGATGGGGAAATGGTGGAAACTGTCAGATATTTGGGGCGGGGGGCTCCAAAATCACTGCAGATGGAGACTGCAGCCATGAAGTTAAAAGACGCTTACCTCTTGGAAGAAAAGTTTATGACCAACCTAGATAGTATATTCTAAAGCAGAGACATTACTTTGCCAACTAAGGTCCGTCTAGTCAAGGCTATGGTTTCTCCTGTGGTCATGTATGGATGTGAGAGTTGGACTGTGAAGAAGGCTGATGCACCTGCAAGAATTGATGCTTTAGAACTGTGGTGTTGGAGAAGACTCTTGAGCAGTCCCTTGGACTGCCAAGGAGATCTTCCCAACACACAGTTTAAAGCATCATTCTTGACAGGTAGCATCAGCCTTCTTCACAGTCCAACTCTCACATCCATACATGACCACAGGAGAAACCATAGCCTTGACTAGACGGACCTTAGTTGGCAAAGTAATGTCTCTGCTTTAGAATATACTATCTAGGTTGGTCATAACTTTTCTTCCAAGAGGTAAGCGTCTTTTAACTTCATGGCTGCAGTCTCCATCTGCAGTGATTTTGGAGCCCCCCGCCCCAAATATCTGACAGTTTCCACCATTTCCCCATCTATTTCCGATGAAGTGATCTGACAAGATGCCATGATCTACATTTTCTGAATGTTGAGCTTTAAGCCAACTTTTTTTCTCTTCTTTCACTTTCATCAAGAGGCTTTTTAGCTCCTCTTCACGTTCTGCCATAAGGGTGGTGTCATCTGCATATCTGAAGTCATTGATGTTTCTCCCGGCAATCTTGATTTCAGCTTGTGTTTCTTCCAGTCCAGCGTTTTTCATGATGTGCTCTGCATAGAAGTTAAATAAGCAGGGTGACAATATACAGCCTTGACGTACTCCTTTTCCTATTTGGAACCAGTGTGTTGTTCCATGTCCAGTTCTAATTGTTGCTTCCTGACCTGCATACAGATTTCTCAAGAGGCAGGTTAGGTGGTCTGATATTCCCATCTCTTTCAGAATTTTCCACAGTTTATTGTGATCCATACAGTCAAAGGCTTTGGCATAGTCAATAAAGCAGAAATAGATGTTTTCCTGGAACTCTCTTGCTTTTTCCATGGTCCAGCGGATGTTGACAATTTTATCTCTGGTTCCTTACCCGTCTCCAAATTAGAAATATATGAAGAATAAAAGAAGAGTTCTCCTGCCTCCATTCCCACTCCACCACTGACAAACTTTATATGTTACAGGTAAGAGATGGTTGCGGCTTAGGAGTGTGATGAGCACTGTGAGAAAACTAAGGGACCCAGGAAACCCCGCCTCCTGCCCTGACAACCGTCTGCCCACTCTGGGCTACGGCAAAAGGGTGAAGGCAAAGAAAAAGAAAATAACACTCTTATTTGCAGAAATTTTGCCTCCAGATGGGACACTCTGGTTAACCTAAACAGAATATGCGGTTTGTGGTAGGGACCTAGGGCGTCCTCCCTGGCACAAAACCTAAAGTGGATTTCACTTCATTTTCTGAGGTGAGAGTGAGCTGAGTCGATCAAAGGAGAGGAGCAGAGAGAAAGCGAGAGGGATGAGCACCCACAGGAGTCAACCATATTGGAGTCTCCTCCGGGCCTTAGAAGAACTGCCCTGAGCTTATGGGTGGGACGTATGGAGGCTATTGTGTAGACTAAATGAGATAATCAAATAACACAGCTGGCACAGTAGGTGGCCAATATTAAGTATGTTCTAGGAGGAAACAATTAAAGATAAGCTGGCACTTCAGTCTTTTGTAACATTTGAATACATTTTTAAACATTTCAATAAATTTTGTCATGATGAATGTAACATCCATTCACAAAATAAATGTATATTAAAGAATAGTGAAGTTGCTAGTCGTGTCGACTCTTTGCGTCCCCATGGACCTTAGCCTACCTGGCTCCTCTGTCCATGGGATTTTCCAGGCAATAGTACTGGAGTAGATTGCCATTTTCTTCTCCAGGGGATCTTCCCGACCCAGGGATTGAACCCAGGTCTCCGAATTGTAGACAGACGCTTTACCATCTGAGCCACCAGGAAGTCATATTAAAGAATAGAATAGAAAATTTAAAATGGAATTTATAAAAAAAAATACGCCCACAAAAGGGACTTGCTTATAGTAGCTTTGTTCATAATAGTCCCCAAATTGAAAACCATTCAAATGTCTAGCACAAAGTGAATAGATATGATTGTGACATAGTCACTCCAAGAAACACTACTCTTCAATAAAATGAAACAAATTTCTGATACATGGCAACGATACGGATTAAAACTTCATTCACCCGAGTGATGAAAAAAGTACATACTCTGCGGGGCCACCTATGGGAATTACTCCACTACTACCCTACTCCTCTGTGTCTTGTGTACACACACACACACACACACACACACACACACACACACAAGGACTTACGTCCAGGTAGTCTCTGATCCTCAGAGAGGATCTCTGGAGGAAAGCAGGTTGACTGGGAATCCTAGAATGCATGAAAAGTAGGCTCATCGTCATCACCCTGTAAACGCCTTTTACCAAGGACATTTCCTCCATTGTTTGTAGCACTCTCTAGTTAACCTTTTCCGTATATTTCTCCAATTAATTTGGTTCTATCCATTTCCTCCTTTTTTTCCCTGCATTTTCCCTCCATCGCATCATAGAAAAAGCAAGAGAATTCCAGAAAGACATCTATTTCTGCTTCATTGACTCCACTAAAGCCTTTGACTGTGTGGATCACAACAAAATATGGAAAATTCTTCAAGAGGTGGGAATAGCAGACCATCTTACCTGCCTCCAGAAAAACCTGTATGCAGGTCAAGGAGAGATGAAACCAGTCAGTCCTAAAGGAAATCAACCCTGAATATTCTTTGGGAGGACTGATGCTGAAGCTGAAGCTGCAAGCCTCATTCCACGAGGCAGACCTCTATTTTGTATTTAAAATGTGAATCTAAAACCTTGGAGGAAAGTGAAGTTGTTTCCGCCGGGTTTCGAACCGGGGACCTTTCGCGTGTTAGGCGAACGTGATAACCACTACACTACGGAAACCACATGACCACTTGTGTCTAGTGACATATTCAAGAACTGCATGTTTGAACACACCTGACCTTCAAATTTTCAAAGGAAGAGGACTCTGAAAACAATCCGTCAGGCAAGGATCTGCAGTTCCTGAAAGGGCCTGATTTAGGGTTCCTCGCCTCTCCCGGGGCGAGGTCCCTGTGTGCCAGCTTTGCGCCCAAGAGCAGAGGTCGCCTCCCCTGACTCCCCAGTTCTCCAGAAGCCTCCGGAGCGGGGGCAGTAAGGTGCGTCTGAGCCCCAGGTTGGCCCCACGTCCGTCAAGGTGGACACAGCCCTTCCAGAGGCAGATCCAGTGCCTTGGAGTCCCTTTCATGGCGCCAGCGGGGACCTGGCTCGATGCTTCCAATCCCACTCGGGAAACAGAGGACCCGCCCTCCCCTCTGCCCCGCCTGACCCGTGCGCTCCTCTCTCGCAGGCCTTTCAGAGCAGCGCTTCTCCGGCGCCGCCTAGCACCGGGGGTTCCTCAGATTCCTGCCTCTGTGGCTGATGCTAGTCCTCTAGTTTCAGTCCAGACTTGCATCACGCTTTCACGTTTAGCAGGAACCGCCGCAAGGACTGAGGCTCGGGTCATTTGTTGAATTCCTTTGCCTACCAGGCCCAGCATAAAGCCGCAGAGGAGCCAGGCGCGGTCCACGCAGATCTAACCGTCTTCATTCCAAACTTGAGATTCTGCTTGAAGGACCGCTTTGTTTTACATTTTACAATGTCTGAAACGCCTCTTGTTTTCCTTTTATAATTTTGCTGTTCAACAGGTCGTGGAGCGCGAGTTTAAGAGAGGTTAAAGGCGTTTTGTTTTGTTTTGTTTTGTTTTGTTTTTCAGAAAGCCGGTGTCTTGAAGGGTCTTCGTATGTACCTCACAGCAGGCAGAGTTTCTTTTCGCTGAAAGGTTTTAATGCAAGGTTGTCTGTGTGTCTGTCTGTCTCTGGTTTCCTTTAGCAGTAGAGCTTCTCAATCTGGGGAATGCACGTGCCCTTTCCTCCAGCAGTGGCTTTCCTCCTTTTCTCAGTGCGGCGTTGCCTTCGCGTCTGAGGTTCACGGGCTCAGACCCCGAGGCAGGCGCGGGCCGCATGCGCACCGGCCCCCAGGCCGCAGGGCTCCTCCTGGTTCCGCGTGGACTCCGAGTGCGGTCGAGAGTGTGAGCGCGACAGCACCTCAAGCGCGCCTAGAGGCCTGAGTTCCCAAAGAGGCAGACTTGAAAAGGGCTTTAGATCAGGGCGTTTCTCCGAGATTTCGCCTTGCTTTCCTCCCCTGCAGGTCCTAGTTGTCACCTCCCACGTCCAGACAGAGGAGCGGATTCATCGTTTTCTGTCGCGTCCGGCCATGCTGACGTCCCACGTGGACGGGACGAGGGTGAGGTGGTCCTCTCCCCGTCAGGGTGGACGGCACAGCGGACGCCCGAGGGACCACAGACACATGGCTCCCTGCAGCAGAAATGGTGGGCACAGGGCTTCGGGGCCGGCGAGTGGAGCGCGCCGAGGGGACGGATCCATCCCCTGCCCCCGAAGGTGTGACAAAGCGCAACGACGCCCCGCCCAACCCCTGGATCAGAGGTTCAGCCTCATCCAAGAACTGGACAAGGTAGGCTCCGCAGGTCGTGAGGGAAGACCTGGAATCCAGGTGTGGTGAGAGGTCAAGCTCTCTTTCTGAACCTGCTAACTTGCGAAGCAGGGGCCACTTGGTTCTCAGCTGGTGATGGGCGGGTCCATCTACTCCCTGATCGTGACCTGATTCGGGGGCCTCCCCTGATAGCGGCTCGAGGACCGGCTGCTTTTCCTCCTGGATCAGCTCAATCCGCAGACCTGACACTCTTCATCCTTGTGTCTATGGCTGGAAACCGCGGTATAGAGTTGAATTCGTTCCCCTTTTGTTCTCTGACTCAAATCAGATTGTCCCGCGGGTGTGCTGGAGTGAGGGAAAGCGAAGTGTCTTCACAAGGGACGAACTTCTTGGTTTTCAGAGAATAATAGGTGTCACAGGTAGAGACGATGTAGGGCCCAGATGAAAAGGTGAGGGGATATCAGGCGGTCAAAGTATCCTGCAGTCAGCTTTGTCCTGTGCCCTCCTTGGATTCGCTGACTGTGGCTTGTTCTACAAGGTGACTCAGAGCAGAGAAAGATGGGCTGGTTGTAGGCCCTATGGAGCTTTCTGGTTGTAAGGAACTGTTCCCCAGTTTCTTCATTTCAGTAGCGATCCAAGGACAGCAACACATCAGGCTTCCCTGTCTCTCACCAAACCCTGGAGTTTGTTCAAATGCATGTGTATTGAGTCGGTGATGCCATCCAACCATCTCATCCTCAGCCACCCACTCCTCCTCTTGCCTTCAATCTTTCCCAGCATCAGAGACTTTTACACTGAGTCAGCTCTTCCCACCAGGTGGCCAAAATATTGGAGCTTCAACTTCAGCATTAGTCCTTCTGATGAGTATTCAGGACTGATTTCCTTTAGGATGGACTGGTTGGATCTCCTTGCAGTCCAAGGGGCTCTCAAGAGGCTTCTCCAACACCAGTTTAAACGCATCAATTCTTTGGTACTCAGTTTCCTTTATAGTCCAACTCTCACATCCATACACAACTACTGGAAGAACCATAGCTTTGATTAGACTGACCTGTGTTGGCAAAGGACTATCTCTGCTTTTTAATATGCTGTCTAGGTTGGTCATAGCTTTTCTTCCAAGGAGCAAGCGTCTTTTAATTTCATGGCGGTGGTCCCCATGTACAGTGATTTTGGAGCCCAAGAAAATAAAGTCTCTCACTGTTTCCATTGTTTCCCCATCTATTTGCCATGAAGTGATGGGATCGGATGCCATGATCTTACTTTTTTGGATGTTGAATATTAAGCCAGCTTTTTCACTCTCCTCTTTCACTTTCATCAAGAGGCTCTTTACTTCCTCTTCGCTTTCTGCCATAAACCTGGTGTCGTCTGCATATATAAGGGTATTGATATTTCTTGCAGAAATGTAGATTCCAGCTTGTGCTTCATCCCGGCAGGCATTTCACATGATGTACTTTGCATAGAAGTTAAATAAGCAGGGTGACAGCACACAGTCTTGACATACTCCTTTCCCAGTTTGGAACCAGTCCGTTCTTTCATGTCTGATTCTAACTGTTGCTTCTTGACCTGCATACAGATTTCTCAGGAGGCAGGTAAGGTGGTCTGGTATTCCCATCTCTTGAAGAATTTTCCACAGTTTGTTGTGATCCACACAGTCAAAGTCTTTGGCGTACTCAAGAAAGCAGAAGTAGATATTTTTCTGGAACCCTCTTGCTTTTACTATGAATCAACGGATGTTGGCAATTTGATCTCTGGTTCCTCTGCCTTTTCTGAATCCAGCTTGCACATATGGACGTTCTCAGTTTACATACTGTGAAAACCTCACAGTGAGAATTTTGACCATTACTTTGCCAACATGTGAGATAAGCACAATTGTGTGGTAGTTGGAACATTCTTTGGCACTGCCTTTGTTTGGGAGTGGAATGAAAACCGACCTTTTCCAGTCCTGTGGCCGCTGCTGAGTTTTCCAAATTTACGGGGATACTGAGTGCAGCATTTTAACAGCCAAGCCTCCCTGTCCATCACAAGAGTTTTTTGAATGTTCTTCCCAATGGCCCATGAGTTATAAGTAGTCCAGTCTGTGTGGGGAGATCACTTACATACGATTGCTTGTCCTGTGTGGTGAGCACCAGGCGTTGTTCCAGGATCTTTTAAAAATGTTCTTTCCTTGGCCTCAGGCACTTTCTTCATAAGGATACCCGGATCATTACTCTGCTGAGTACTTGAGGGAGACCCTTTCATATCCCAGCATTCTCTGTCTCCCACTGTCTCATCATTGGACCTTTCTTCATGTTTCTTTTTTTATTATTAACTTTTATTTGAGTATACTGCTTACAATGTGTTAATTATGATGTTGTGTTAATAGCACAGTGAATCGGCTATACATATACATATATCCCCTCTTAGTAGGATTTCTTCTCATTTAGGTAACCACAGAGCATCCAGTAATTCCCTATGCCATCCAATAGGTTCTCACTTACAGCTCAGTTCAGTCGCTCAGTCATGTTTGACTGTTTATGACCCCATGAACCATAACACACCAGGCCTCCCTGTCCATCACCAACTCCCGGAGTCCACCCAAACCTATGTCCACTGAGTGGTGATGCCATCCAACCATCTCATCCTCTGTCATCCCCTTCTTCTCCTGCCCTCAATCTTTCCCAGCATCAGGGTCTTTTCAAATGAGTCAGCTCTTTGCATGAGGTGGGCAAAATATTGGAGATTCAGTTTCAACATCAGTCCTTCCCATGAACACCCAGGACTGATCTCCTTTAGGATGGGCTGGTTGGATCTCCTTGCCGTCGAGGGGACTCTCAAGAGTCTTCTCTAACACCACAGTTTAAAAGCATCAATTCTTCTGTGCTCAACTTTCTTTATATCCAACTCTCACATCCATACACAACCACTGGAAAAACCATAGCCTTGAGTAGACGGACCTTTGTTGGCAAAGTAATATCTCTGCTTTTTAATATGCTGTCTAGGTTGGTGATAACTTTCCTTCCAAGGAGTAAGCATCTTTTAATATCATGGCTGCAGTCACCATCTGCAGTGATTTTGGAGCTCAGAAAAAGGAAGTCTGCCATGGTTTCTACTGTTTCCCCATCTATTTGCCATGAAGTAATGGGACTGGATGCCCTGATCTTAGATTTCTGATGTTGAGCTTTAAAACAACATTTTCACTCTCCTCTTTCACTTTCATCAAGAGGCTCTTTAGTTCTTCCTCACTTTCTGCCATAAGGGTGCTGTCATACATAGCATCAATAGTGTATATAGGTAAATCCTAATTTCCCAATTCCCCGAACTCCCCTTTCAGCTTTGATATCCATACCTTTGCTCTTTACATCTACTTTGCAAATAAGAATCACTGGATTTTGTCCTGTGAGCTCTAGCTGCCTTACTCTCCACCGATATTCAGCTTCATCTCCAGAGTCAAATGAAAAATTGACCTGAAATCCTCCTCTTGGTGCCCAGCTGGGAACTCACTGAAAGCAGGAAGGTGGGCCCATGACAAGACTCATCTTGTTTGTTTGTCACCTCTCAAGGCTTGCTATCCTTTGCTGCCTGATTTCCAGTGTCTTAGAAATCAGTATTTCACGTATTTTTGTGTTTTTTATTCCTTTGGGAGTGGGACAAAGGTGGAGAGTGAGATTTGGAAGGAGGGTTAATCTGATTTCTGTCACTGCACCTTGGCTAGAAACTGAAGGCATCTCTTTATGTTCTTAGTTTTCCCTAAAGAGATGTGCTAATTTATATTCCAATGTATTTTGCCGACTCAAGGAAAGAGTCTTTTTCTTCACGGTCTTGCCATCACAAGAAATTGTCAATACACCTGTCTGTTACTCTAACAAAGGGATTTGTGCCCTACTGACTCAACTTAGCGGCAGGTACAACGAAAAGACAATGTGTGCATTTCCCAGAGATTGCACATATTCAGCAGCTAAGCTTCCAAGCTGATTGGAAAGTATTCTAATAATTGTAACTGTTTTCAGTGGTGACCAAGTCATTGAGTCCAGACAAGACGAGCCAGAATGACTCTGGAGAGCCTCTTGCAGAGCAGCTTATGGATTACAGGAGTAAAAAAAAAAAAAAAAAACCCCACTGGTCCCAGACATTTACCCTCTTCCCTTCATGAGTTGTATTTTGGCTTTGGTTGGATGCACACAATCTAATGAGGGGTCTCCCTCTGGTATATGGGCGCATTTGCAAGCCGAGACTCTCTCTGTATGATATCTCAACAGTACGGGGCTACATCTGCAAAAATTGTCTCATTTGAGACAAATTGTTGCAAGCTACAGAAACCTGGATCCTTTGAGTTCTGGATCTTAGACCTTCCCCTTCCACTGATTCCTCAGTTGAAGTTGGTGACGAAAGAAGAGCTCTTCAGAATTTCCGTACTCAGTCGAGATGTCTCTAGGTTCTAGGACATTTCTCTCTGCCCTTCTCTCTCCCTTTTGGAGTTTGTGCCTTTCTGTCCCTTATACTCTAGACCTCTGTGGATCTTACCCACATTCTGTCCTCTTCATCAGTTTTCTGGAAACTGTGCATTAGGAGTCCTTCAGTCAGCAAGCACTTACTAGGTGCTCACCAGGTACCAGGCCCTTCTCCTGGAAAACTGCTGTATCAGGAGTAAAGTCAAGGTCCCACTCCTTGGTCCATTCACACCAGGAGGCATCAAAAATAAGATACACACACACACACACACACACACACAAATAGAATCACAGCAGGAGAACAACCTGCCATGTTCTTCTCAGGTTCATCTGCCTGCCAGCACCTAAGGACCCCAGCAGTGACTAAAAAAAGAATTACATACCACATGGGAAAATGGGTGACTTGAGATATAGAAGGCAGGTAACTAAGAATCAGGAATTTTTTTTTTTTTTAATAAAGGAGTACTTCAGGTAAGCAATAGGCCTTAACTTAGAGAGTCCATGTGTTGTACTCTTCTTCAAGTGATGTATGGCTACATTCAGGAATATCTCCTAAAGGTACTGACACATTCTCTTTAGCTGGTAATCGAGAGCTCTCCTATTATAACCTATAAAAATATGGGCATTATTTTTTTCTACTTAATTAGAAATTCTCCAGGCAAAGATTATATGTTAATTGAACCAATTTAATATCAAAGAACTAAAGTTAATGATATATCTTCAAATCGCAGATTGGAGCTGAGTTGTGTCTGATAAATGCTGCTTAGAATCACACATTAGATGATACCTAAAAACGTTGACCCCAAATTGAAAGGGGAATAATTAAGTCACTATGATTTCTTAACTCAAAAGACTTAATCCTGATTTAAAAGATATTATATGGTATATTTAATTTACTGGGACACATAATTTTAAATTTTATAAATAATAAATCTGAAAGTAACCATGAGGTAGTTTTTAGACCAAAATAATTAAAGTAGTGTGGTGCATACCAGGAGTCATCTCTGGGAGCATGACAGGACAAACATTTTCTATGTAATTATACATCAACTATTAGAATTCTCTAGCGTGTTAAAAGTATTCGAGAGTCATCCTTATTATCAACTTGAATTTTATTCTTGTTTGTAGCATGGAAAGCACTAATTTATCTAAAGCTAAACCTTTTTTATATTCCTGAGTTACATTTCAGCAAAACAAAGTTAAAGGAAAAAACAAAAAAAGACCCACGTGGTTGCTATTCACTGAGATAGAAAAGGTGGTTCAGAACTCCGCTTTGGAGAGAGGCTGAATGACATACGTGTGGGAAAGCTGGGTGCCTCTGTGCTTGAATTCAGACTGGACCTGGGACTGGGTCAAGGCCAGAACACAAGACTAAGCATTCTTGTCCTAGGGCAGCCACCCAACCGACAGCACCACACAGCAGTTCTGGGAAGCTTTTGAGAATATTCCCCTCTCTTTGCAGCATTTCCCATCTGGTTCTCCATCCTCCAACCACACGGAAGGATTCTTCCCCTCTGTGTCCTGACAGAACACGTTATGCTCCCTGCAGGGCACAGGGAGCCAGGCAGGAGCCAAGGGGGCAGCTGCACTGCCTCGATGGGTTTCTAGCAAAGGAGCGTGGAAATCCCATGGACAGAGGAGCCTGGTGGGCTAGAGTCTGAGAGGTCGCAAAGAGTTGGACAAGACTCAGCCGGTGAGCACGAGCACCAGCGGTTCCACCACTCCGACGGATCCAAAGCACACCTGAGTGCCCGCCAAAGCAACCCGCAGGAGGCCAGAGGGCAGAGGGCAGCCGTGCCGCGGAGGGCGAGGATGAAAGCCTAGATCGTCCTACAAGCACAGGGCCTGAGGCCTGCACTTGAGAAAGACCTCCTGCCGTTGCAAACACTGTCTCTTCAGCGGCATTGTGGTTCAGTGGTAGAATTCTCGCCTCCCACGCGGGAGACCCGGGTTCGATTCCGGCCAATGCATTGAGGTTGTGTTTCTTTTGTCCTCGCTGGTTCCATACAGGAGACCTGGGCTGGGAGATTCCCCTGGAGAAGGAAATGGCAAACTACTCCAGTATTCTTGCCTGGAGTAATCGGCCCAAGGGATGGCAAAAAGTCCAAAAGGACTGAGCGACTACCACACATATAGCTTCTCTACATCCTACAGAGAGCGGATTCCAGGTGCCTGAAGGGCCAAGAGGGCCCTCTTCCGGACGGTAAAGCTGTTCGCTGGCCTTGGAAGACAGGTCCCACAGAAGTTAGCTTTGAGAGGGACGCCAAAACAAAGGAACAATCCCGAGATATCGGCACGTTACTATCAAGTGATGTCATAACTCTCATCCAAAGAAAGAATGTGATGTTAACTGGGCACTTAGGTACAGAATATAGGATGTTCGTATTCTTGCAAACTTTTGGTATCTTACAAAAGCTTTTTGGTTGGGATTTTATGAATTTTTGGAACGGAAGCCTCACATTCTCTTTGAATGGAAATTCTGTTAAGTAAGAGTCTGGGTTTACCATGCCAGGAGAAAAGAGTGGAGGCCAGAGCTGGCCAGCCCAGGCTGTCCATGGCATCTCAGCTCCAACAGCCAGCCTGAGGTCCAGGACCCTGAGGCCCGCACTCAGCGGCATTTAGAAACTCTGTGCAGAAATGTTCTGCACTGGACCTTTAAGCAAAATACAGTCCCGATCTGGGCGGGCAGAGAGAGACTCGTGTGCTTGCAGACGCTGGAAGAAAGAAAGTTTCCCTGACTGGGAATCGAACCCGGGCCGCGGCGGTGAAAGCGCCAATCCTAGCCACTAGACCACCAGGGAGCTGTAGACAAACAGGCTTGTTTAGCCTCTACAGGTGAAAAGCGAGTGGAAGATGACCCTTCGGAAAGTCAGCAAGCTGGAAAGGCAACGTCGCAGCGGCCCAGGGCTGTGTGCAGCTGTGCAAGGCTCCCAGCCCTGCCCTCGCGGCTCATCGGCCTTCACCTCTCCTTTCCTGGGCGTCGCTTTTGCTCTGGGCAACGACACAAAGTAGCGGACTGGGTCCCTCCTGGTCTAGCGGTAGCGCTGCGTGCTGCCGAGCCCAGGTCTTGCTCTCTTTGTGAACCTCGGTTTTCTCTGTCGTCAGGCTCGGTGATGAGTGGCGGATGATGAGCGGATCCGTCCACCTCCAGATCTCCTAGCGCTGAATTAAGAGACTTGCAGGTGGTCACCAACTCTTCCTCCAGCTGCGTCCCCTGCCGCACCCCCGTGCCTTTCGCGCCTGTTGGTTTTGCCAATGAGAAGGCACATCTCCGCGGGGGAAAAAGAAAGAGGAAGCCTGTTTCCGCCCGGTTTCGAACCGGGGACCTTTCGCGTGTGAGGCGAACGTGATAACCACTACACTACGGAAACGGGACAAACCCTATTCCTGAACACTGTATCCATGAAATCCCCAGGTCCCGCCACCACGAACCACACCACCAACTCTTAAGACTCAAAGAGGAACCTTGGAGCCCCAGGCTCTCTCAGGCACGGAGACGGCGGCTCCCGAGGGCCCTGCTTTAGGGTTCCCCCTCTGCCCTGAAGTGAGGCCCCGGGCCCCCACAGGTGGCCTTCGGGGCCCCGCACCCAACGCAGAATCCTCAGATCCTCAGCTGCGCACCCTGAGTTCAGGGTCGCCCCCGCCGACTCCCCAGCTCCCGGCAGCAGCAGGAGGCGGGGACGGTGGGTGCGCCCGAGGCCCAGGTGACCCCGAAACCCAGCGGTGTGGAAGCCGCCCCTCCCGGGCTGCGGACCCGCGCCTCGGTGGTCCTCTTCTCGGCGCCGGCGATCAGCGCTCCGTGCTCTCAGGAATGACCGACGCTTCCAATCCACCCGGGACGCGCCCTCGCCGCTGTTCCTTAGCACCTGACTCCTGTGCTCTTTCTCTGAAAGTCCGTTGGGCGCATCACTTCTCCGGTGTCCTCCTGGCAAAAGGGAGTCTCTTTGGTGTTGCCTAAAATGGCACCCCCACCGTCCCTGGGTGGGCTCGAACCACCAACCTTCGGTTAACAGCCGAACGCGCTAACCGATTGCGCCACAGAGACAGCATTACAGGGTTCATGGGACTCTCTATGGAGTAGACACTCATTCCCGGGAGCGCTCTGTCCGCCAGAAAAACGGTGCCACTTCCCTGCCCCTACCCGCCACAGATGCCAGCGCCCCCAGAGAAACCGCCATCCAGCCTCGAACCTTCCAGGCCTGAACCAAAATAGATCCAAGGACAGCTGAACACCGGCTTGCTCCCATGATGGCTCTTCCCGTTCCTAGCCTACACCCAACAAATGAGTTTGCCCACCTTGGCAAAGGCCTCCGGGGCAGAGGTTGGGCTTGTTTCCTGCGTCCACCAGGCGGTTTCCACCAGAGTGGGCTTCCCTTGGGGTTCAGATGGTAAGAATCCGTCTACAATGCAGGACACCCTGGTTCAATCCTTGATTTGGAAGATCCCCTGGAGAAGGGAATAGTCACCCACTGCAGTATTCTTACCTGAGAATTTGGACAGTGGAGCCTGGCAGCCTACAGTCCCTAGGGACACAATGAGTTGAACAGGACTGAGAGACATTGACTTCTCTTTAAGTGAGTATAGCTCGTTTGTCTGAGTGTTTTCTTTAAATGGTTATTTTTACTCACATTGTAAATTTAACAAATATACACTTGTTGTGAGAATAACTTCAGTTCAGTTTAGTTCAGTTCAGTCCCTCAGTCATGTCCGACTCTTGTGACCCCATGAATCACAGCACGCCAGGCCTCCCTGTCCATCACCATCTCCCGCAGTTCACTGAGACTCACGTCCATCGAGTCCGTGATGCCATCCAGCCATCTCATCCTCTGTCGTCCCCTTCTCCTCCTGCCCCCAATCCCTCCCAGCATCAGAGTCAACTCTTCACGAGGTGGCCAAAGTACTGGAGCTTCAGCTTTAGCATCATTCCTTCCAAAGAAATCCCAGGGCTGATCTCCTTCAGAATGGACTGGTTGGATCTCCTTGCAGTCCAAGGGACTCTCAAGAGTCTTCTCCAACACCACAGTTCAAA
>NW_017211733.1:0-17394 GCF_001704415.2 Capra hircus
ACAAGGCCCCTGATTCTGGATTGAGTCTGTTGGAACAGGCCTGCAGGTCTTCTGTCTAACAAGCCAAACACTTGCTGCAAGATACAGGCCTGAAAACACACTCTTGGGCTGCCTTTCTTCCTCCAAGGAAGAGAGTTTTCTCAGCCTCCTGTGGGCTGAGAGTCACACAGGGCTGAAAAGCACTTGCTGGGAGATTCTTTTTCATTGGCCATGGCCCCTGAGGCCCTGTGCTCAGGGAGGGCTCCCTCCCTCCCAGGGAAAGTCAAAGGAAGCTCCAAACGGCTGTTCAATCATGTTTCTGAGAGAGTCATTGCCAAGGCAGGTTTCTAAGAAGTTCAAGGGTCCCCAAGGAGAGAGGGGTCTAGAATTCTCAAGGAGGAAGGAAGGACAAACTGTTTTTCCCTCTACTTTCCTTAGGATTATATAACAATCATGCATCCTTCTTGAGGACGGTCTCTGGAAAAAACCTTCTGGCTAATCCTGTTATCTTAAAATGTCAATTATGGGAGTAGGTCTAGTGAGTCTTTACAACCTCCAGACATTCTTTGTTCGTTGTCATAACTTATTGGAGAGTATATAACTCCATTACTAACACTAGCAAGGGGGTACGCTTTCTGCCCCTTGTAATGTCTCTGTCAGAAGCTTTCTCTATCTCCTTTATCCTTTAATAAAACTCTATTGCACAAAAGCTCTGAGCAATCAAGCCTCGTCTTGGGCCCTGGATTGAATTCTTCTCCTCCATAAGCCAAGAATCCCAGCATCTTTTCGTGGTTCAGCAACAATATTTCATTTCCTCTGCAGGAGAGAGCTAGTGAGCTTAGGTCTGTCTGGAACATTCTTGGATCCTGTGGGGAAAATATCCTGTGCACACATCTGGATACTGGGCCTAGAGGCCAAAATTTGCATTTCTTTCCCGGGGAGCCCTAACGTGGTGTGACTTAGCAACTGCTTGAAAATCCATCCCATTGCTGTTTTCCTCCTTCTGACAGAGCTAGCTTTGTTCCCTGCTTTGGGATGTCTCAACCGAAGGGCCGGTCCATAGCTACTCGCCTGGGGCCCATTGGATGTGCAAGGTGCCCTCGACTAGGTGACCCTAGCATGGCACTCAGCCCGCTCAGACACACTCCCGAGGCTTCTTTCTCATGGGAAGCACTGCTCCAACCTAGGAATGTGTCTGCAATGCTTGGAAAGTGCAGTGAGACACACAGCCCTGACTCTGCAATTGAGGCCCTCAGAGCAAGCCTGCAGCTCTGATGTCTGAGAAGCAAAACACTTGCTGCAAAGAGAGGCCTGAAAACACACTCTCTGTGGATGACTTTCCTTCCTCTAAGGAAGATAGTTTTCCCAGTCTCCTGCTTCCTGAATGTCACACAGCTGGAATGCGCTTGCTTGGAGGTCGTGATTCAGTGGCAATGACCCCTGAGGCCCTTTGCCCAGGGAGGGCTCCCACACTCACAGGCAAATCAAAGCAACTTCCAAGTGAGTCAGCTCTTCACATCAAGTGGCCAAAGTATTGGAGTTTCAGGTTCAGTATTAGTCCTTCCAATGTATATTCAGACCTGATTTCCTTTAGGATGGAGTGGTTGTGTCTCCTTGTAGTCTAAGCGACCTACAAGCATCTTCTCCAACACCACAGTTCAAAAGCATCCAATTTTCAGCTGTCACTTTCTTTATAGTACATCTTTCATATCCATCCATGACATATGGAAAAACCATAGCCTTGACTGGATGGATCTTTGTTGGCAAAGCAACGTCTCGGCTTTTTAATATGCTGTCTAGTTTGGTCATCACTTTTCTTCCAAGTCATAAATATGTTTTAAGTTCATGGAGGCAGCCATCACCTGCAGTGATTTCCAAGCCCCCAAAAATAGT
Organism: Capra hircus; assembly: GCF_001704415.2. NCBI lineage: Eukaryota > Metazoa > Chordata > Mammalia > Artiodactyla > Bovidae > Capra > Capra hircus. The sequence continues at coordinate 1,873 of NW_017211733.1, forward strand.
CTGCTGCTGTTTCCAATGTTTTCCCATCTATTTGCCATGAAGTGATGAGACTGGATGCAATGATTTTAGTTTTCTGAATGCTGAGCTTTAAGCTAACTTTTTCACTCTCCTCTTTCACTTTCATCAGGAGACTCTTTAGTTCTTCTTCACTTTCTGCCATAAGGGTGGTGTCATCTGCATATCTGAGATTATTGATATTTCTCCCAGCAATCTGGATTCCAGCGTGTGCTTCCTCCAGCCCAGTGTTTCTCATGATGTACTCTGCATATAAGTTAAATAAGCAGGCTGACAATATACAGCCTTGACATATTCCTTTTCCTATTAAGAACCAGTCTGTTGTTCCATGTCCAGTTCGAACTGTTTCTTCCTGACCTGCATACAGGTTTCTCAAGAGACAGGTCAGGTGGTCTGGTATTCCCATCTCTTTCAGAATTTTTCCCAGTTTATTGTGATCCACACAGTCAAAGGCTTTGGCATAGTCAATAAAGCAGAAATAGATGTCTTTTTTTCTGGAACTCTCTTGCTTTTTCAATGATCCAGTGGATGTTGGCAGTTTGATCTCTGGTTTCTCTGCATTTTTTAAATCCCTCTTGAACATTTGGAAGTTCACAGTTCATGTGAACTTGGAGAATTTTGAGCATTACTTTACTAGTGTGTGAGATGAGTGCAATTGTGCAGCACCTTGAATATTTTTGTCATTGCCTTTCTTTGGGATTGGAATGAAAACTGACCTAATGACTAGATGTTTTCAATTGCATATGCTGAAAGAACTGGCTGTGCAGTTTTGAAGAAAAAAAAATCATTTTAACCCATTTTCTCTGAAGTGCAAGGCATATCATGGCCATCCCTGAATCATAAAATCACCTTTTCTTTATGTAGTCATAGTTTCATGCCTAAATTATATGCCAACTCGTGCTCAAATGGACTCTGATGTCAGGGGCAGATCAACTAATAAAAAGCTTGGATTGTCCCTCTGGAGGAAAGTGAGATCTTGGTCCCACGAGAAGAATCTGAAGGGTTAAGGGAACTTGCAAGAGTGGGGAAAGCTTAGTCCATCCAACATGTACCAAAATCTTAAATAAGGCTTATTTACTTTACCGAAGTAAAAAAACAGATGATGAAAACAATTATAAATCAATGAAAGGTAAAGAAATTCATAGTCTGTTATCAAAAATTGCATTCTAAGAAAACTTTGTTCTCTTAACCTAGAGAGGAGACTAAATTCCATCTGCTACCAGCTTACCAGAAGACAAACAAACAAACAAACAAATTATCGGTAAGCTTAAAAAAAGTATATTCCATATATCTTGAAGTAGCAGTATTTCTGCAAAGGCATCAGTGTGAAACCATAGAGGACATGGTTAAAACCTGATTAAATAGAAATTGACAATGTAATCTGGTCACTGCTGCGACTTGAAATGCTTTAATATGATAACTGGAATTATAACTGACAGCATTTGACCAGGACATATCAGATTTTCACGGATGTCACATAATTTCTAGGATATCTATATTAGGAACTGAAGGAATCTTTGAACCTAGGAAAGAAAACAACAGTCTCAAAGGCCCTTGCTGAATCATCTATCAGCAAGGAATGTCTTTGCAAGGATCGCAAAGTGAAGGGAAATTACACCGACCTGCCTCTGCAACTTCGGTCCTCTGAGCAGATCTGGAGGTCTCCCTTTGTATAAGCTAACCTGTTCCTTCCAAATAGAGGTTTGCAACACAAAACAAGTGGCCGCCTATTCTTCCCCGAAGGAGGCTCTCTTTCCCCACATCCTGCGAACTCCCTTTCCCAGCCTCCTGGAAAAGCGCTTCTTGCAGTTCCTTTCAGAAAATCCTATGGACGGAGAAGCCTGGTAGGCTGCAGTCCGTGGGGTCGCTGAGGGTCGGACACGACTGAGCGACTGCACTTTCATTTTCACTTTCATGCATTGGAGAAGGCAATGGCAACCCACTTACTGTTCTTGCCTGGAGAATCCCAGGGACGGGGGAGCCTAGTGGGCTACCGTCTATGGCGTCGCACAGAGTCGAACACGACTGAAGCAACTTAGCAGCAGCAGTAGCAGCAGGTCCTTTCTTAGGGGCAGTTATCCCTGAGATTGGGACCTGGAAAGGCAGAGCCACCTCCACACACACGTCTTTTCTGTCCCCTTTCCTCTGGAGGAGAGCTCTAGTGAGCCTAGGTCTGTCAGAAAAATTCTTGGCTTTGACGGGATCACACCCGGTGTGTGAACCTGCATACCCGACCTAGGGGCCACAGGGCACCTGTTTTGCTCGAGTGGGTCCTGGAGGGGTGCAGCATAGCAAGAGCTTAAAAATCCATCCAATTTGTCTTTTTTTTTTTTACCTCGGAGAGAACGAGTTTGCTCCACCTCCACCCTTTGGCAGTGTGGAGGGAAGAGGGCACAACCCTCTCCCAAAGGGGACATAGGGCCTACCAGGAGAGAAAGGCCCCTTGAGGAGCTGAGCCCAGGTAGGCAGCCAGTGATGTCAAGCACACTCCCGCTGCTTGCTTCTTCATGGGCACTCCCACGATCTGCTAGGAATGTCTTTGCAAGGATCTCAAAGGGAAGGGGAGATACATGGCCCTGTCTCTGGAACTTCAGTCCTCTGAGCAGATCTGGAGGTCTTGAGTTGTATAAGCAAACCCGTTCCTTCCAAATAGAGGCTTGCAAACACACCCCCGGTGGTTGCCTCTTCTTCCCCGAAGAAGTCTTTCTTTCCCCACATGCTGCGAACTCCCTGTCCCAACCTCCAAGAATAGCGCTTCTTGCCATTCCTTTCTTAGAGGCAGTTATCTCTGAGCTGGGGGCTGTAGGGAGTAGCCCCACACTCACAGGGAAAGGCAAAGACTCCTCCATACATCTCCTCTATCCCCTTTGCTCTGGAGGAGAGCTCTAGTGAGCCTAGGTCTTTCAGGAAAATTCTTGGCTTGGACAGGATCTCACCCTGTTTGTGAACCTGCATACCCAACCAGGGGCCACAGAGCACCTGTTTCAGTAAAGTGGGCCCTGAAAGGGTGCAGCCTAGCAAGAGCTTGAAAATCCATTCAATTGCTGTTTTTGTACCTCTGACAGAGCGAGCTTGGCTCCACCCTTTGGCAGTGAGGAGAAAAGAGGCATGACACCCTCCCCAAGGGGACATGGGGCCTACTTCGAGAGGAAAGGCCCCTTGTGGAGATGAGGCCAGGAAGGCACACAGTCGTGTCAAACACACTCCCACTGCTTGCTTCTTCAGGGGCACTCCCGCTATCAGCTAGGAATGTCTTTGCAATGATCACAAAGGGAAGGGGAGATACAGGGCCCTGCTTCTGGACCTCCGGTGCTCTGAGCAAATCTCGAGGTCTCCCGTTGTTGGTCAAGGTCAAGGTCAAGTTCAAGTTCAAGGTCAAGTTGAAGTTCAAGGTCAAGGTCAAGTTCAAGTTCATGGTAAAGGTCAAGTTCAAGTTCAGGTTCAAGGTCAAGGTCAAGTTCAAGGTCAAGATCAAGTTCAAGTTCAAGGTCAAGGTCAACTTCAAGGTCAAGGTCAAGGTCAAGTTCAGGGTCAAGTTCAAGGTTAAGGTTAAGTTCTAAGTCAAGTTCAAGGTCAAGGTCAAGGTCAAGGTCAAGTTCAAATTCAAGGGCAAGGCAAGGCCCAGCCCAAGGCCAAGGCAAGGGCAAGGGCAACGCCAAGGGCAAGGCCAAGGCCCAGGCCAAGGCAAAGGCCAAGGCCACCAAAGCGAAGCCCAAACCCCGTAACGCCTGACAAAAGGCAGAAGCCACTAGGCCCCTGCGCAGAGGAAGCCACTAAAGGCAGCAAGGCCACAGAGCTCCCCGACTCCCATTCCCACAGGAAGATATGAGGATAAAGGGCCTCATCCCAGCACAGCACCTGCTCCCACCACCACCCAACCCCGGCCCCCGCCCCCCGCAGCACTCCCCCTGAAACAACACTGTCTTCCCAGAAAAGAGAACGGAGAAGCCATGCGTGTGCCAAAGGAGCAAGATGAACGAACGATGCCAGGCCCTCCGAATTTGGGCACACCTGACGCCTCGGAACCCCGGGCCTGGCCGATGGGTCCCCGCCGTTCTCGGGTGGGAGGGGGGTCAACACGTTGGCCGAGAGCCCTTGCCCAGGCCACCTGCAAATCCCCTGAGATGTGATCCGACCACAGGGACCGAGGGCAAACGTACTGCTTGAGGTGCTGGAGGAGCCGGACGAAGCCATGGTGGGAGAGGCACACGGGCATGCTGCAGACTGCTGGCCGAGTGGGTGGGGACCCAGCAGCTCAGGACTCTGGAAAGCGGGAGGCGGCTCCGCCCCCATTGACGTCAATAAGGTTTGGGTGGGTAGATGGAGGGGGCCGCCCCTGGCCTCTTTCCAAGCAGAGACCCTGGACGGAGTCCCGTGGAGTGAGTGGGCTTTTCCCGGGCACGGCTGTGCCCCGGACCGCCAAGATCCCCGTTGGGGTGGGCGGGCAGTTCGGGGGCTTTGGTTTGTGGCCCTCCCTCTCAGCGGGGGGTGGGATCAATCCCGGGTGGATCAATCAGGGGCCCTCAGCAGTGCCAAGGGAGCTCACCGCCCAGGAAACGCCCCTAGGTCCCTTTGAATTGGCCACCAACGCCCCCTTTCCCAGCCTGCCTTGCTCTGGGATTTCCCGCCTTTTCACATTCCACAGGTCCCTGGGCCTCGACTGTCCCCCTCTGGCTCCTCTGAGGCATTCTGGGACACCAGACGCTCTCTCCAGCGCCTCCACCTAGATCCCTCGCTGTCCTCGCCTCTGTTTCCCCCCTGCCCCCTCCCCAACTCCTCCGTGGGCTCTTGGCGTCCATTCCCTACAGCAGTCCCAGAGTGCCACCCCCGAGGGCTTTGAGTTGCCTGGAGCCCAAGGCTCCGGACAGAGACCTGAGGGGCCAGCGTCTGGACTGGCAGCTAATGCCATTTGGGGCTTTTCTCACGTGGAGCCTGAGGCCCGAATATCCACGGGCAACCCCCCAGCGCGAGTGCCCTGGAGATACCCGACCAAGGGGACAGTGTACCCCCTACTGTGGGGAAGGAGGTTCCTGTTTTCCCTGCACTGGTTCGACTTTCACGCCGAGGATCGATCACACCATGGTGGCAAGTGGAATAGCCCTGAGAGAAAGCCTCATGGGAAGACTCGAGGGAAAGCCACAGATCCCTTGATCCACGGGACGGGAAGCGAGACACTGCTGCTACCGCTCAGGAGGAAAGCGCACGTGCATGACCCCACTCGAGCCGAGGACTGACGCCACTTGGGAGACTCCAGAAGTACGCCAAGATCCATGTCAGCACTGGAGAGCAATCCTCAGGTTCCGGTCCCGACTCCACACAAGGACTTAGGCCCCGGCATCGACAGGAGAGGAATCCTGAGAGGGCCCCTAGCACCTCGCATGGGGACTGGCCTTTCCTGAGGTCACCAGAGCGGGTCCCTGAGGTCTCTGTCGAAACTCGAGAGCACCTGCCGCAACTGGAGAAAATCCAGGAGGTTCTCCCCTCCAGGCGAGATGAGGCCCATTTCCGCTGAGGCGTCTCGAGGCTAATCACAACTAACCTCTGGAACTTCCAAAGGGTCCTTCACACCCTTGCTGCAAGTCAAGAAGTTCTCCGACATACCCATCTCCACTCGAGAGGAAGGACGAGGGTCCCGCCCACATCCAGTGGAGCCCCGTTTCCGCCTCGTAGCTCGAGAAGAGGGATCCTTTCCCTTCGTCTTCGGGAAAGAATTCCAGGCCTTCGCGTCGCATATCAAGAGGAGGCGCTTTCAACAGGAAAGACGAGAGGAACTCCAGGGCCTTGCCAGCATTCTAAGAGTCCCCCAGATGTCTAAGTCCATTCAGGAAGAACCTGTTTTCCCTGCACTGCCTCGACGTCCACGCCGAGGATCGACTCACACCACCGTGGCACGTGGGACAGCCCTGTTGGAAAGCCTCGTGGGAAAGCCTCAATGGAAAGCGACAGATCCCTTGATCCACACGTCAGCAAGCGTGACACTGCTGCTACAGCTCGTGAGGAAATGGCAGGTGCATGCCCCCACACGAGATGAGGAATGACTCCCCTGGCGAGACTCCAGAAGTACGGAAAGATTCATGTCAGCAATGGCAGAGGCATCCTCAGGGTTGGCCCCGACTCCAAAAAGGTCTTAGGCCCCGGCATCGACGGGAGAGGAATCCCGAGAGGCTCCAGAGCAACTCGCTTGGGGACTGGCCTTTCCTGAGGCCACCAGAGCGGTCCCTGAGGTCCCGTCTTAAGTTGAGAGCACCTGCAACAACTCGAGAAAATCCAGGAGGTTCTCCCCTCCAGGCGAGATGAGGCCCATTTCCGCTGAGGCGTCTCGAGGATAATCACACCTAATATCTGGAACTTCCAAAGGGTCCTTCACACCCTTGCTGCAACTCAAGAAGTTTCCCGACATACCCGTCTCCACTCGAGACGAAGCACGAGAGTCCCGCCCACATCCAGAGGAGCCCCGTTTCCGCCTCATAGCTAGAGAGGAGGGATCCTTTCCCTGCGTGGTCGGGAAAGAGTTCCCGGCGTTCCCGTCGCATCTCAAGTGGAGGCGCTCTGCACAGGAAAGGCCAGAGGAACTCCACGGTCGTGTCACGATTCCCAGAGTCCCCCAGATGTCTCAGTCCATTCCAGGAAACCCTGTTTTCCCTGCACTGCCTCGACTTTCAAGCCGAGGATTGACTCACACCACGGTGGCACGTGGGACAGCCCTGAGGGAAAGCCTCATGGGAAAGCCTCGTGGGAAAGCACCGAGGGAAAGCCACTGATCCCATGATCCTCCCGACGGGAAGCATGATATTGCTGCTACAGCTCGGGAGGAAAGCAGAAGTGCATGCCTCCACACGAGACGAAGACTCACTCCTCAGGGGATACTCCAGAAGTACCCCAAGATCCATGTCAGCACTGGAGAGGAATCCTCAGGTTCCGGCAGCGACTCCACACAAGGTCTTAGGCCCCGACATTGACGGGAGAGGAATCCCGAGAGGCCCCCGAGCAACTCGCATGGGGAGAGACCTTAACTGAGGCCACCAGAGCGGGTCCCTGAAGTCCCCGTCGTAAGTCTAGAGCACCTGCCGCAACTCGAGAAAATCCAGGAGGTTCTCCCCTCCAGGCGAGATGAGGCCCATTTCCGCTGAGGCGTCTCGAGGCTAATCACACCTAACCTCTGGAACTTTCAAAGGGTCCTTCACACCCTTGCTGCAACTCAAGAAGTTCCCCCACATACCGTCTCCACTCCAGAGGAAGCACGAGAGTCCCGCCCACATCCAGAGGAGCACCGTTTCCGCCTCCTAGCTTGAGAGGAGGGATCCTTTCCCTGCGTGATCGGGAAAAATTTCCCGGCGTTCCCGTCGCATCCCAAGAGGAGGCGCTCTCCACAGGAAAGGCGAGAGGAATTCCAGGGTCGTGACACCATTCCCAGAGTCCCCCAGATGTCTCCGTGCATTCCAGGGAAACCTCTCTTCCCTGCACTGCCTCGGCTTTCAAGCCGAGGATCGACTCACACCACGGTGGCACGTGGGACAGCCCTGTGGGAAAGCCTCGTGGGAAAGCCTCGTGGGAAAGCCTCGAGGGAAAGCCACAGATCCCTTGATCCACGCGAAGGGAAGCGTGACACTGCTCCTACAGCTCGGAAGGAAAGCCCAAGTGCATGCCCCCAATCTGACGAGGACTGACTCCCATGGGGAGACTCTAGAAGTACCCCTAAATCCATGTCAGCACTGGAGAGGAATCCTCAGATTCTGGCAACGACTCCACACAAGGACTTAGGCCCCGGCATCAACGGGAGAGGAATCCTAAGAGGCCCCCGAGCAACTCGCATGGGGACTGGCCTTCCCTGAGGCCACCAGAGCTTGTCCCTGGTGGTCCCCGTCCTACGTGGAAAGCACCTGCCGCAACTCGAGAAAATCCAGGAGGTTCTCCCCTTCAGGCGAGATGAGGCCCATTTCCGCTGAGGCGTCTCGAGGCTAATCACACCTAACCTCTGGAACTTCCAAAGGGTACTTCACACCCTTGCTGCAACTCAAGAAGTTCCCCGACATACCCGTCTTCACTCGAGAGGAAACACGAGAGTCCCGCCCACATCCAGAGGAGCCCCGTTTCCGCCTCATAGCTCGAGAGGATTGATTCTCTCCCTGTGTCGTCGGGAAAGGATTCCTGGCGTTCCCACGCATCTGAACAGGAGGCGTTCTCCACAGGAAAGGCGAGAGGAAATCCAGGGTCGTGCCACCATTCCCAGAGTTCCCCAGATGTCTCAGTCCATTCCTGGGAAACCTGTTTTCCCTGCACTGCCTCGAATTTCAAGCCGAGGATCGATTCACACCACAGTGGCACCTGGGACAGCCTTGTGGGAAAGCCTCGTGGGAAAGCCTCGAGGGAAAGCCACAGATCCCTTGATCCACGCGAAGGGAAGCGCGACACTGCTGCTACAGTTCGAGAGGAAAGCCCATGTGCATGCCCCCACACGAGACGAGGACTGACTCCCCTGGGGAGACTCCAGAGGTTCCCCAAGATCCATGTCAGCACTGGAGGGGAATCCTCAGGTTCCAGCAACGACTCCACACAAGGTCTTAGGCCCCGGCATCGACGGGAGACGAATCCCGAGAGGCCCCCGAGCAACTCGCATGGGGACTGACCGTTCCTGAGGCCACCAGAGCGGGTCCCTGAGGTCCCCGTCGCAAGTCGAGAGCACCTGCCGCAACCCGAGAAAATCCAGGAGGTTGTCCCTGCAGGCGAGATGAGGCCCATTTCCAATGAGGCGTCTCGAAGCTAATCAAAACTAACCTCTGGAACTTCCAAAGGGTCCTTCACACCCTTGCTGCAACTCAAGAAGTTCCCCGACATACCCATCTCCACTCGAGAGGAAGCACGACAGTCCCGCCCACATCCAGAGGAGCCCCGTTTCTGCCTCCTAGCTCGAGAGGAGGGATCCTTTTCCTGCGTGGTCGGTCAAGTATTCCCAGGCGTTCCGGTTGCATCTCAAGAGGAGGCGCTCTCCACAGGAAAGGCGAGAGGAACTCCAGGGTCGTGCCACCATTCCCAGAGTCCCAAAGATGTCTCAGTTAATTCCAATGAAAACTGTTTTCCCTGCACTGCCTCGACTTTCAAGCCGAGGATCGACTCACACCACGCTGGTACGTGGGACAGCCCTGTGGGAAAGCCTCGTGGGAAAGCCTCTTGGGAAAGCCTCGAGAGAAAGCCACAGATTCCTTGATCCACGCGAAGGGAAATGTGACACTGCTGCTACAGCTCGGGAGGAAAGTGCACGTGCATGCCCCCACTCGAGACGAGGACTGACACCCCTGGGGAGACTCCAGAAGTACCCCAAGATCCATGTCAGCACTGGAGAGGAATCCTCATGTTCCGGAAACGAATCCACACAAGGTCTTAGGAACCGGCTTCGACAGGAGAGGAATCCTGAGAGGCCCCCGAGCAACTCGCATGGGGTCTGGCCTTTCCTGAGGCCACCAGAGCGGGTCCCTGAGGTCCCCGTCGTCAGTCGAGAGCACCTGCCGCAACTCGAGAAAATCCAGGAGGTTCTCCCCTCCAGGCGAGATGAGGCCCATTTCCGCTGAGGCGTCTGGAGGCTAATCACACCTAACCTCTGGAACTTCCAAAGGGTCCTTCACCTCCTTGCTGCAACTTAAGAAGTTCCCCGACATACCCGTCTCCACTCGAGAGGAAGCACGGGAGTCCCGCCCACATCCAGAGGAGCCCCATGTCCGCCTCCTAGCTCGAGAGGAGGGATCCTTTCCCTGCGTGGTCGGGAAAGAATTCCCGGCCTTCCCGTCGCAATTCAAGAGGAGGCGCTCTCCACAGAAAAAGCGAGAGGAACTCCAGGGTCGTGCCACCATTCCCAGAATCCCCCAGATGTCTCATTCCATTCCAGGGAAACCTGTTTTCCCTGCACTGCCTCGACTTTCAAGCCGAGGATCGACTCACACCACGGTGGCACGTGGGACAGCCCTGTGGGAAAGCCTCGTGGGAAAGCCTCGTGGGAAAGCCTTGAGGGAAATCCACAGATCCCTTGATCCACTCGACAGGAAGAATCAAACTGCTGCTACAGCTCGGGAGGAAAGCGCACGTGCATGCCCCCACTCGAGACGAGTACTGACTCCCCTGGGGAGACACCAGAAGTACCCCAAGATCCATGTCAGCACTTGAGAGGAATCCTCAGGTTCCGGCAGCGACTCCTCACAAGGTCTTAGGCCCCGACATTGACAGGAGAGGAATCCCGAGAGGCCCCCGAGCAACTCGCATGGGCAGAGACCTTTCCTGAGGCCACCAGAGCGGGTCCCTGAGGTCCCCGTCGTAAGTCGAGAGCACCTGCCGCAACTCGAGAAAATCCAGGAGGTTCTCCCCTCCAGGCGAGATGAGGCCCATTTCCGCTGAGGCGTCTCGAGGCTAATCACACCTAAGCTCTGGAACTTTCAAAGGGTCCTTCACACCCTTGCTGCAACTCAAGAAGTTCCCCCACATACCGTCTCCACTCCAGAGGAAGCACGAGAGTCCCGCCCACATCCAGAGGAGCACCGTTTCCGCCTCCTAGCTTGAGAGGAGGGATCCTTTCCCTGCGTGATCGGGAAAAATTTCCCGGCGTTCCCGTCGCATCCCAAGAGGAGGCGCTCTCCACAGGAAAGGCGAGAGGAATTCCAGGGTCGTGACACCATTGCCAGAGTCCCACAGATGTCTCCGTGCATTCAAGGGAAACCTGTTTTCCCTACACTGCCTCGGCTTTCAAGCCGAGGATCGACTCACACCACGGTAGCACGTGGGACAGCCCTGTGGGAAAGCCTCGTGGGAAAGCCTCTTGGGAAAGCCTCGTGGGAAAGCCTCGAGGGAAAGCCACAGATCCCTTGATCCACGCGAAGGGAAGCGTGACACTGCTCCTACAGCTCGGCAGGAAAGCCCAAGTGCATGCCCCCAATCTGAGACGAGGACTGACTCCCCTGGGGAGACTCTAGAAGTACCCCTAGATCCATGTCAGCACTGGAGAGGAATCCTCAGATTCCGGCAACGACTCCACACAAGGACTTAGGCCCCGGCATCAGACGGGAGAGGAATCCTGAAGAGGCCCCCGAGCAACTCGCATGGGGACTGGCCTTTCCTGAGGCCACCAGAGCGGGTCCCTGAGGTCCCCGTCGTACAGTCGAGAGCACCTGCCGCAACTCGAGAAAATCCAGGAGGTTCTCCCCTCCAGGCGAGATGAGGCCCATTTCCGCTGAGGCGTCTCGAGGCTAATCACACCTAACCTCTGGAACTTCCAAAGGGTCCTTCACACCCTTGCTGCAACTCAAGAAGTTCCCCGACATACCCGTCTCCACTCGAGAGGAAGCACGAGAGTCCCGCCCACATCCAGAGGAGCCCCGTTTCCGCCTCCTAGCTCGAGAGGAGGGATCCTTTCCCTGCGTGGTCGGGAAAGAATTCCCGGCGTTCCCGTCGCATCTCAAGAGGAGGCGCTCTCCACAGGAAAGGCGAGAGGAACTCCAGGGTCGTGCCACCATTCCCAGAGTCCCCCAGATGTCTCAGTCCATTCCAGGGAAACCTGTTTTCCCTGCACTGCCTCGACTTTCAAGCCGAGGATCGACTCACACCACGGTGGCACGTGGGACAGCCCTTGTGGGAAAGCCTCGTGGGAAAGCCTCGAGGGAAAGCCACAGATCCCTTGATCCACGCGAAGGGAAGCGTCGACACTGCTGCTACAGCTCGGGAGGAAAGCGCACGTGCATGCCCCCACTCGAGACGAGGACTGACTCCCCTGGGGAGACTCCAGAAGTACCCCAAGATCCATGTCAGCACTGGAGAGGAATCCTCAGGTTCCGGCACGACTCCACACAAGGTCTTAGGCCCCGGCATCGACGGGAGAGGAATCCCGAGAGGCCCCCGAGCAACTCGCATGGGGACTGGACCTTTCCTGAGGCCACCAGAGCGGGTCCCTGAGGTCCCCGTCGTAAGTCGAGAGCACCTGCCGCAACTCGAGAAAATCCAGGAGGTTCTCCCTCCAGGCGAGATGAGGCCCATTTCCGCTGAGGCGTCTCGAGGCTAATCACACCTAACCTCTGGAACTTCCAAAGGGTCCTTCACACCCTTGCTGCAACTCAAGAAGTTCCCCGACATACCCGTCTCCACTCGAGAGGAAGCACGAGAGTCCCGCCCACATCCAGAGGAGCCCCGTTTCCGCCTCCTAGCTCGAGAGGAGGGATCCTTTCCCTGCGTGTCGGGAAAGAATTCCCGGCGTTCCCGTCGCATCTCAAGAGGAGGCGCTCTCCACAGGAAAGGCGAGAGGAACTCCAGGGTCGTGCCACCATTCCAGAGTCCCCAGATGTCTCAGTCCATTCCAGGGAAACCTGTTTTCCCTGCACTGCCTCGACTTTCAAGCCGAGGATCGACTCACACCACGGTGGCACGTGGGACAGCCCTGTGGGAAAGCCTCGTGGGAAAGCCTCGTGGGAAAGCCTCGAGGGAAAGCCACAGATCCCTTGATCCACGCGAAGGGAAGCGTGACACTGCTGCTACAGCTCGGGAGGAAAGCCACGTGCATGCCCCCACTCGAGACGAGGACTGACTCCCCTGGGGAGACTCCAGAAGTACCCCAAGATCCATGTCAGCACTGGAGAGGAATCCTCAGGTTCCGGCAACCGACTCCACACAAGGATCTTAGGCCCGGCATCGACGGGAGAGGAATCCCGAGAGGCCCCCGAGCAACTCGCATGGGGACTGGCCTTTCCTGAGGCCACCAGAGCGGGTCCCTGAGGTCCCCGTCGTAAGTCGAGAGCACCTGCCGCAACTCGAGAAAATCCAGGAGGTTCTCCCCTCCAGGCGAGATGAGGCCCATTTCCGCTGAGGCGTCTCGAGGCTAATCACACCTAACCTCTGGAACTTCCAAAGGGTCCTTCACACCCTTGCTGCAACTCAAGAAGTTCCCCGACATACCCGTCTCCACTCGAGAGGAAGCACGAGAGTCCCGCCCACATCCAGAGGAGCCCCGTTTCCGCCTCCTAGCTCGAGAGGAGGGATCCTTTCCCTGCGTGGTCGGGAAAGAATTCCCGGCGTTCCCGTCGCATCTCAAGAGGAGGCGCTCTCCACAGGAAAGGCGAGAGGAACTCCAGGGTCGTGCCACCATTCCCAGAGTCCCCCAGATGTCTCAGTCCATTCCAGGGAAACCTGTTTTCCCTGCACTGCCTCGACTTTCAAGCCGAGGATCGACTCACACCACGGTGGCACGTGGGACAGCCTGTGGGAAAGCCTCGTGGGAAAGCCTCGTGGGAAAGCCTCGAGGGAAAGCCACAGATCCCTTGATCCACGTCGAAGGAAGCGTGACACTGCTGCTACAGCTCGGGAGGAAAGCGCACGTGCATGCCCCCACTCGAGACGAGGACTGACTCCCCTGGGGAGACTCCAGAAGTACCCCAAGATCCATGTCAGCACTGGAGAGGAATCCTCAGGTTCCGGCACGACTCCACACAAGGTCTTAGGCCCCGGCATCGACGGGAGAGGAATCCCGAGAGGCCCCCGAGCAACTCGCATGGGGACTGGCCTTTCCTGAGGCCACCAGAGCGGGTCCCTGAGGTCCCCGTCGTAAGTCGAGAGCACCTGCCGCAACTCGAGAAAATCCAGGAGGTTCTCCCCTCCAGGCGAGATGAGGCCCATTTCCGCTGAGGCGTCTCGAGGCTAATCACACCTAACCTCTGGAACTTCCAAAGGGTCCTTCACACCCTTGCTGCAACTCAAGAAGTTCCCCGACATACCGTCTCCACTCGAGAGGAAGCACGAGAGTCCCGCCCACATCCAGAGGAGCCCCGTTTCCGCCTCCTAGCTCGAGAGGAGGGATCCTTTCCCTGCGTGGTCGGGAAAGAATTCCCGGCGTTCCCGTCGCATCTCAAGAGGAGGCGCTCTCCACAGGAAAGGCGAGAGGAACTCCAGGGTCGTGCCACCATTCCCAGAGTCCCCCAGATGTCTCAGTCCATTCCAGGGAAACCTGTTTTCCCTGCACTGCCTCGACTTTCAAGCCGAGGATCGACTCACACCACGGTGGCACGTGGGACAGCCCTGTGGGAAAGCCTCGTGGGAAAGCCTCGTGGGAAAGCCTCGAGGGAAAGCCACAGATCCCTTGATCCACGCGAAGGGAAGCGTGACACTGCTGCTACAGCTCGGGAGGAAAGCCCACGTGCATGCCCCCACTCGAGACGAGGACTGACTCCCCTGGGGAGACTCCAGAAGTACCCCAAGATCCATGTCAGCACTGGAGAGGAATCCTCAGGTTCCGGCACCGACTCCACACAAGATCTTAGGCCCCGGCATCGACGGGAGAGGAATCCCGAGAGGCCCCCGAGCAACTCGCATGGGGACTGGCCTTTCCTGAGGCCACCAGAGCGGGTCCCTGAGGTCCCCGTCGTAAGTCGAGAGCACCTGCCGCAACTCGAGAAAATCCAGGAGGTTCTCCCCTCCAGGCGAGATGAGGCCCATTTCCGCTGAGGCGTCTCGAGGCTAATCACACCTAACCTCTGGAACTTCCAAAGGGTCCTTCACACCCTTGCTGCAACTCAAGAAGTTCCCCGACATACCCGTCTCCACTCGAGAGGAAGCACGAGAGTCCCGCCCACATCCAGAGGAGCCCCGTTTCCGCCTCCTAGCTCGAGAGGAGGGATCCTTTCCCTGCGTGGTCGGGAAAGAATTCCCGGCGTTCCGTCGCATCTCAAGAGGAGGCGCTCTCCACAGGAAAGGCGAGAGGAACTCCAGGGTCGTGCCACCATTCCCAGAGTCCCCCAGATGTCTCAGTCCATTCCAGGGAAACCTGTTTTCCCTGCACTGCCTCGACTTTCAAGCCGAGGATCGACTCACACCACGGTGGCACGTGGGACAGCCCTGTGGGAAAGCCTCGTGGGAAAGCCTCGATGGGAAAGCCTCGAGGGAAAGCCACAGATCCCTTGATCCACTGCGAAGGGAAGCGTGACACTGCTGCTACAGCTCGGGAGGAAAGCGCACGTGCATGCCCCCACTCGAGACGAGGACTGACTCCCCTGGGGAGACTCCAGAAGTACCCCAAGATCCATGTCAGCACTGGAGAGGAATCCTCAGGTTCCGGCACCGACTCCACACAAGGTCTTAGGCCCGGCATTCGACGGGAGAGGAATCCCGAGAGGCCCCGAGCAACTCGCATGGGGACTGGCCTTTCCTGAGGCCACCAGAGCGGGTCCCTGAGGTCCCCGTCGTAAGTCGAGAGCACCTGCCGCAACTCGAGAAAATCCAGGAGGTTCTCCCCTCCAGGCGAGATGAGGCCCATTTCCGCTGAGGCGTCTCGAGGCTAATCACACCTAACCTCTGGAACTTCCAAAGGGTCCTTCACACCCTTGCTGCAACTCAAGAAGTTCCCCGACATACCCGTCTCCACTCGAGAGGAAGCACGAGAGTCCCGCCCACATCCAGAGGAGCCCCGTTTCCGCCTCGTACCGCGCGTCAGGTATCTTTTTTCCTGTATGTTCCGGAAAGAATTCCAGGTGTTCCCGTCGCATCTCA
>NW_017211734.1:0-17392 GCF_001704415.2 Capra hircus
GGTGTGAGTCCATCTCGGCTTGAAAGTCGACGAGTGCAGGAAAACAGGTTTCCCTGGAATGGACTGAAAATCTGGGGGACTTGGGAATGGGGCTTGATACTGGAGTTCCTCTCGCCTTTCCTGTGGAGAGCACCTACTCTTGAGATGAGACGGGAACGCTAGGAATACTTTCCCGACCTCGCAGGGAAAGGATACCTCCTCTCGAGCTAGCAGGCGGAATCGGGGCCACTCTGGATATGGGCGGGACCCTTGGATCCTCTGAGTGGAGACGGGTATGTCTGGGAACTTCTTTGAGTTGCTGCAAGGGTGTGAAGGACCCTTTGGAAGTTCCAGAGTTTAAGTGTGATTAGCCCTTGTTGCCTCAGAGGAAATGGGCCTCATCTCGCCTGGATTGGAGAACCTCCTGGATTTTCTCGAGTTGCGGCAGGTGCTCTCGACTTACGATGGGGACCTCAGGGACCCGCTCTGGTGGCCTCAGGAAAGGCCAGTCCCCATGCGAATTGCTCTGGGGGCCTCTCCGGGATTCCTCTCCCGTAGATTCCGGGGTCTAAGACCTTGTGTGGAGTCGGTGCCAGAACCTGAGGCATTCCTCTCCAGTGCTGACATGGATCTTGGGGTACTTCTGGAGTCTCCCCAGGGGAGTCAGTCCTCATCTCGAGTGGGGCTATGCACTTGCGCTTTCCTCTCGAGCTTGTAGCAGCAGTGTCACGCTTCCCTTCACGTGGATCAAGGGATCTGTGTCTTTCCCTCGAGGCTTTTCCCACGAGGCTTTCCCACAGGGATGTCCCACGTGCCACCGTTGTGTGAGTCGATCCTCGGCTTGAAAGTCGAGGCAGTGCAGGGAAAACAGGTTTCCCTGGAATGGACTGAGACACTCTGGGGGACTTTGGGAATATGGCACGACCCTGGAGTTCCTCTCGCCTTTCCTGTGGAGAGCGCCTCCATTTGAGATGCGACGGGAATGCCGGGAATTCTTTCCCGACCACGCAGGTATAGGATCCCTCCTCTCGAGCTAGGAGGAGGAAACGGGGCTCCTCTGGATGTGGCGGGGAACTCTCGTGCTTCCTCTCGAGTGAGAACGGGTATTGTCGGGGAACTTCTTGAGTTGCAGCAAGGGTGTGAAGGACCCTTTGGAAGTTCCAGAGGTTAAGGTGTGATTAGCCTCGAGATACCTCAGCGGAAATGGGCCTCATGTCGCCTGGAGGGGAGAACCTCCTGGATTTTCTCGAGTTGCGGCAGGTGCTCTCGACTTTACGACGGGGACCTCAGGGACCCACTCTGGTGGCCTCAGGAAACGGCCAGTCCCCATGCGAGTTGCTCGGGGCCTCTCGGGATTCCTCTCCCGTCGATGCCGGGGCCTAAGACCTTGTGTGGAGTCAGTGCCGGAACCTGAGGATTCCTCTCCAGTGCCGACATGGATCTTCGGGGCACTTCTGGAGTCTCCCCAGAGGCGTAAGTCCTCGTCTCGAGTGGGGGTATGAACGTGTGCTTTTCTCCCGAGCTGTAGCAGCAGTGTCACGCTTCCCTTTTCGTGGATCAAGGGATCTGTGGCTTTCCCTGTAGACTTTCCCATGAGGCTTTCCCACGAGGCTTTCCCAAAGGGCTTTCCCACGTGACACGGTGGTGTGAGTCGATCCTCCGCTTAAAATCGAAGCAGTGAAGGGAAAACAGTTTTCCCTGGAATGGACTGAGACATCTGGGGGACTCAGGGAATGGTGCACGACCCTGGAGTTCCTCTCGCCTTTCCTGTGGAGAGCGCCTCCTCTTGAGATGCGACGGGAACGCCGGGAATTCTTTCCCTGACCACGCAGGGAACGTATCCCTCCTCTCGAGCTAGCAGCCGGAAACGGGGCCACTCTGGATATGGCCGGGACTCTCGGATTCCTCTTGAGTGGACACGGGTATGTCGGGGAACTTCTTGAGTTGCAGCAAGGGTGTGAAGGACCCTTTGGAAGTTCCAGAGTTAAAGGTGTGATTACCCCCTAGTTGCCTCAACGGAAATGGGCCTCAATTCGCCTCGAGGGGAGAACCTCCTGGATTTTCTCGAGATGCGGCAGGTGCTCTCGACTTACGACCGGGACCTCAGGGATCCGCTCTGGTGGCCTCAGGAAAGGCCAGTCCCCATGCGAGTTGCTCGGGGGCCTCTCGGGATTCCTCTCCCGGCGATGCTGGGCCTAAGACCTTGTGTGGAGTCAGTGCCGGAACCTGAGGATTCCTTTCCAGTGCAACATGGATCTTAGGGTACTTCTGGAGTCTCCCCAGGGCAGTCAGTCCTTGTCTCGAGAGGGGGCATGCACGTGCGCTTTCCTCCCGAGCTGCAGCAGCAGTGTCCGTTCTTCCCTTCGCGTGGATCAAGGGATCTGTGTCTGTCCCTTGAGGCTTTCCCACGAGGCTTTCCCACAGGGCTGTCCCAGGTGCCACCGAGATGTGAGTCGATCTTCGGCTTGAAAGTCGCGGCAGTGCAGGGAAAACAGATTTCCCTGGAATTGACTGAGACATCCAGGGGACTCTGGGAATGGTGGCACGACCCTGGAGTTCCTCTCGCCTTTCCTGTGGAGAGCACCTCCTCTGAGATGCAACGGGAACGCCGGGAATTCTTTCCCGACCACGCTGGGAAAGGATCCCTCCCCTCGAAATAGGAGGTGGAAACGGGGCTCCTCTGGATGTGGGCGGGACTCTCGTGCTTCCTCTCGAGTGGAGACGGGTATGTCGGGGAACTTCTTGAGTTTGCAGCAAGGGTGTGAAGGACCCTTTGGAAGTTCCAGATGTTAGATGTGATTAGCCTCGAGACGCCACAGCGGAAATGGGCCTCATCTCGAATGGAGGGGAGAACTTCCTGGATTTTCTCGAGGTGCGGCAGGTGCTCTCGACTTACGACGGGGACCTCAGGGACCCGATCTGGTGGCCTCAGGAAGGCCAGTCCCCATGCGAGTTGCTCGGGGGCCTCTCGGGATTCCTCCCCCGTCGATGCCGGGGCCTAAGACCTTGTGTGGAGTCGGTGCCGGAACCTGAGGATTCCTCTCCAGTGCTGACATGGATCTTGGGGTACTTCTGGAGTCTCCCCATGGAGTCAGTACCTCGTCTCGAGTGGGGGCATGCACGTGCGCTTTCCTCCCGAGGTGTAGCAGCAGTGTCACTCTTCCCTACGCGTGGATCAAGGGATCTGTGTCTTTCCCTCGAGGCTTTCCCACGAGGCTTTCCCACGAGGCTTTCCCACAGGGCTGTCCAACGTGCCATCGCGGTGTGAGTCCATCCTCGGCTTGAAAGTCGACGCAGTGCAGGGAAAACAGGTTTCCCTGGAATGGACTGAAACATCTGGGGGACTCTGGGAATGGGGTCTGATACTGGAGTTCCTCTCGCCTTTCCTGTAGGAGAGCGCCTACTCTTGAGATGAGACGGGAACGCTAGGAATTCTTTCCCGACCACGCAGGGAAAGGATGCCTCCTCTCGTAGCTAGCAGGCGGAAACGGGGCCACTCTGGATATGGGCGGGACCCTCGGGTTTCTCGTGAGTGGAGACGGGTATGTCGGGGAACTTCTTGAGTTGCAGCAAGGGAGTGACGGAGCCTTTGGAAGTTCCAGAGATAAGGTGTGATTAGCCTCGAGATACCTCAGCGGAAATAGGTCTCAGCTCGCCTGGAGGGGAGAACCTCCTGGATTTTCTCGAGTTGCGGCTGGTGCTTTCGACTTATGACGGGGAACTCAGGGACCCTGTGTGGTGGCCTCAGGAAAGGCCAGTCCCCATGCGAGTTGCTCGGGGGCCTATCGGGATTCCTCTCCCGTCGATGCTGGGTCCTAAGACCTTGTGTGGACTCAGTGCCAGAACCTGAGAATTCCTCTCCAGTGCCGACATGGATCTTGGGTTACTTCTGGATTCTCCCCAGGGCAGTCAGTCCTCGTCTCGAGTGGGGGCATGCCCGTGCGCTTTCCTCCCGAGCTGTAGCAGCAGTGTCGCGCTTCCCTTCGCGTGGATCAAGGGATCTGTGTCTTTCCCTCGAGGCTTTCCCACGAGGCTTTCCCACAGGGCTGTCCCACGTGTCACCGTGGTGTGAGTGGATCCTCGGATTGAAAGTCGAGGCAGTGCAGGGAAAACAGGTTTCCCTGGAATGGACTGAGACATCCAGGGGACTTTGGGAATGGGGCTTGAGACTGGAGTTCCTCTCGCCTTTCCTGTGGAGAGCACCTACACTTGAGATGAGACGGGAACGCTAGGAATACTTTCCCGACCTCGCAGGGAAAGGATACCTCCTCTCGAGCTAGCAGGCGGAAATCGGGGCCACTCTGGATATGGGCGGGACCCTTGGGATCCTCTTGAGTGGAGACGGGTATGTCTGGGAACTTCTTGAGTTGCAGCAAGGGTGTGAAGGACCCTTTGGAAGTTCCAGAGTTTAAGTGTGATTAGCCCCTTGTTGCCTCAGAGGAAATGGGCCTCATCTCGCCTGGATTGGAGAACCTCCTGGATTTTCTCGAGTTGCGGCAGGTGCTCTCGGACTTACGATGGGGACCTCAGGGACCCGCTCTGGTGGCCTCAGGAAAGGCCAGTCCCCATGCGAATTGCTCTGGGGCCTCTCGGGATTCCTCTCCCGTAGATTCCGGGGTCTAAGACCTTGTGTGGAGTCGGTGCCGGAACCTGAGCATTCCTCTCCAGTGCTGACATGGATCTTGGGGTACTTCTGGAGTCTCCCCAGGGGAGTCAGTCCTCATCTCGAGTCGGGGCTATGCACTTGCGCTTTCCTCTCGAGCTGTAGCAGCAGTGTCACGCTTCCCTTCACGTGGATCAAGGGATCTGTGTCTTTCCCTCGAGGCTTTCCCACGAGGCTTTCCCACAGGGATGTCCCACGTGCCACCGTTGTGTGAGTCGATCCTCGGCTTGAAAGTCGAGGCAGTGCAGGGAAAACAGGTTTCCCTGGAATGGACTGAGACATCTGGGGGACTTTGGGAATATGGCACGACCCTGGAGTTCCTCTCGCCTTTCCTGTGGAGAGCGCCTCCATTTGAGATGCGACGGGAATGCCGGGAATTCTTTCCCGACCACGCAGGTATAGGATCCCTCCTCTCGAGCTAGGAGGAGGAAACGGGGCTCCTCTGGATGTGCGGGGAACTCTCGTGCTTCCTCTCGAGTAGAAACGGGTATGTCGGGGAACTTCTTGAGTTGCAGCAAGGGTGTGAAGGACCCTTTGGAAGTTCCAGAGGTAAGGTGTGATTAGCCTCGAGATACCTCAGCGGAAATGGGCCTCATGTCGCCTGGAGGGGAGAACCTCCTGGATTTTCTCGAGTTGCGGCTAGGTGCTCTCGACTTACGACGGGGACCTCAGGGACCCACTCTGGTGGTCCTCAGGAAACGCCAGTCCACATGCGAGTTGCTCGGGGGCCTCTCGGGATTCCTCTCCCGTCGATGCGGGGCCTAAGACCTTGTGTGGAGTCAGTGCCGGAACCTGAGGATTCCTCTCCAGTGCGACATGGATCTTCGGGCACTTCTGGAGTCTCCCCAGAGGCGTAAGTCCTCGTCTCGAGTGGGGGCATGCACGTGTGCTTTTCTCCCGAGCTGTAGCAGCAGTGTCACGCTTCCCTTTTCGTGGATCAAGGGATCTGTGGCTTTCCCTCTAGACTTTCCCATGAGGCTTTCCCACGAGGCTTTCCCAAAGGGCTTTCCCACGTGACACGGTGGTGTGAGTCGATCCTCCGCTTAAAATCGAAGCAGTGAAGGGAAAACAGTTTTCCCTGGAATGGACTGAGACATCTGGGGGACTCAGGGAATGGTGGCACGACCCTGGAGTTCCTCTCGCCTTTCCTGTGGAGAGCGCCTCCTCTTGAGATGCGACGGGAACGCCGGGAATTCTTTCCTGACCACGCAGGGAACGTATCCCTCCTCTCGAGCTAGCAGCCGGAAACGGGGCCACTCTGGATATGGCCGGGACTCTCGGATTCCTCTTGAGTGGACACGGGTATGTCGGGGGAACTTCTTGAGTTGCAGCAAGGGTGTGAAGGACCCTTTGGAAGTTCCAGAGTTAAAGTGTGATTACCCCCTAGTTGCCTCAAAGGAAATGGGCCTCATCTCGCCTGGAGGGGAGAACCTCCTGGATTTTCTCGAGATGCGGCAGGTGCTCTCGACTTACGACCGGGACCTGAGGGATCCGCTCTGGTGGCCTCAGGAAAGGCCAGTCCCCATGCGAGTTGCCTCGGGGGCCTCTCGGGATTCCTCTCCCGTCGATGCTGGGGCCTAAGACCTTGTGTGGAGTCAGTGCCGGAACCTGAGGATTCCTCTCCAGTGCCGACATGGATCTTCGGGGACTTCTGTTGTCTCCCCAGAGGCGTAAGTCCTCGTCTCGAGTTGGGGGCATGCACGTGCGCTTTCCTCCCGAGGTGTAGCAGCAGTGTCACGCTTCCCTTTTCTTGGAATCAAGGGATCTGTGGCTTTCTCTCTAGACTTTCCCATGAGGCTTTCCCACGAGGCTTTCCCACAGGGCTTTCCCACGTGCCACGGTGGTGTGAGTCGATCCTCGCCTTGAAAGTCGAGGCAGTGCAGGGAAACCAGGTTCCCTTGGAATGTACTGAGACATCTGGGGGACTCTGGCAATGGTGGCACGAACATGGAGTTCCTCTCGCTTTTCCTCTGGAGAGCGCCTCCTCTTGAGATGTGACGGGAACACCGCGAATTCTTTCCCCATTACGCAGGGAAAGGATCAAACCTCTCGAGCTAGGAGGCGGAAACGTGGCTCCGCTTAATGTGTGCGGCACTTTTCTGCTTCCTCTCGAGTGGAGACGGGTATGTCGGGGAACTTCTTGAGTTGCAGCAAGGGTGTGAAGGACCCTTTGGAAGTTCCAGAGGTAAGGTGTGATTAGCCTCGAGATACCTCAGCGGAAATGGGCCTCATGTCGCCTGGAGGGGAGAACCTCCTGGATTTTCTCGAGTTGCGGCAGGTGCTCTCGTCTTACGACGGGGACCTCAGGGACCCACTCTGGTGGCCTCAGGAAAGGCCAGTCCCCATGCGAGTTGCTCGGGGGCCTCTCGGGATTCCTCTCCCGTCGATGCCGGGGCCTAAGACCTTGTGTGGAGTCAGTGCCGGAACCTGAGGATTCCTCTCCAGTGCCGACATGGATCTTCGGGGACTTCTGGAGTCTCCCCAGAGGCAGTAAGTCCTCGTCTCGAGTGGGGGCATGCACGTGTGCTTTTCTCCCGAGCTGTAGCAGCAGTGTCACGCTTCCCTTTTCGTGGATCAAGGGATCTGTGGCTTTCCCTCTAGACTTTCCCATGAGGCTTTCCCACGAGGCTTTCCCACAGGGCTTTCCCACGTGACACGGTGGTGTGAGTCGATCCTCGGCTTAAAATCGAGGCAGTGAAGGGAAAACAGTTTTCCCTGGAATGGACTGAGACATCTGGGGGACTCACGGAATGGTGGCACGACCCTGGAGTTCCTCTCGCCTTTCCTGTGGAGAGCGCCTCCTCTTGAGATGCGACGGGAACGCCGGGAATTCTTTCCTGAACCACGCAGGGAAAGTATCCCTCCTCTCGAGCTAGCAGGCGGAAACGGGGCCACACTGGATATGGGCGGGACTCTCGGATTCCTATTGAGTGGGGACGGGTATGTCGGGGAACTTCTTGAGTTGCAGCAAGGGTGTGAAGGACCTTTGGATGTTCCAGAGGTTATGTGTGATTAGCCTCGACACGCCTCAGCAGAAATGGGCCTCATCTCGCCTGCAGGGGAGAACCTCCTGGATTTTCTCGAGTTGCGGCAGGTGCTCTCGACTTACGACGGGGACCTCAGGGATCCGCTCTGGTGGCCTCAGGAAAGGCCAGTCCCCATGCGAGTTGCTCGGGGGCCTCTCGGGATTCCTGTCCCGTCGATGCCGGGGCCTAAGACCTTGTGTGGACTCAGTGCCAGAACCTGAGAATTCCTCTCCAGTGCCGACATGGATCTTGGGGTACTTCTGGATTCTCCCCAGTGGAGTCAGTCCTCGTCTCGAGTGGGGGCATGCACGTGCGCTTTCCTCCCAAGCTGTAGCAGCAGTGTCGCGCTTCCCTTCGCGTGGATCAAGGGATCTGTGTCTTTCCCTCGAGGCTTTCCCACGAGGCTTTCCCACAGGGCTGTCCCACGTGTCACCGTGGTGTGAGTGGATCCTCGGATTGAAAGTCGAGGCAGTGCAGGGAAAACAGGTTTCCCTGGAATGGACTGAGACATCCAGGGGACTTTGGGAATGGGGCTTGAGACTGGAGTTTCCTCTCGCCTTTCCTGTGGAGAGCGCCTACACTTGAGATGAGACGGGAACGCTAGGAATACTTTCCCGACCTCGCAGGGAAAGGATACCTCCTCTCGAGCTAGCAGGCGGAATCGGGGCCACTCTGGATATGGGCGGGACCCTTGGGATCCTCTTGAGTGGAGACGGGTATGTCTGGGAACTTCTTGAGTTGCAGCAAGGGTGTGAAGGACCCTTTGGAAGTTCCAGAGTTTAAGTGTGATTACACCCTTGTTGCCTCAGAGGAAATGGGCCTCATCTCGCCTGGATTGGAGAACCTCCTGGATTTTCTCGAGTTGCGTCAGGTGCTCTCGACTTACGATGGGGACCTCAGGGACCCGCTCTGGTGGCCTCAGGAAAGGCCAGTCCCCATGCGAATTGCTCTGGGGCCTCTCGGGATTCCTCTCCCGTAGATTCCGGGGTCTAAGACCTTGTGTGGAGTCGGTGCCGGAACCTGAGCATTCCTCTCCAGTGCTGACATGGATCTTGGGGTACTTCTGGAGTCTCCCCAGGGGAGTCAGTCCTCATCTCGAGTGGGGCTATGCACTTGCGCTTTCCTCTCGAGCTGTAGCAGCAGTGTCACGCTTCCCTTCACGTAGATCAAGGGATCTGTGTCTTTCCCTCGAGGCTTTCCCACGAGGCTTTCCCACAGGGATGTCCCACGTGCCACCGTTGTGTGAGTCGATCCTTGGCTTGAAAGTCGAGGCAGTGCAGTGGAAAACAGGTTTCCCTGGAATGGACTGAGACATCTGGGGGACTTTGGGAATATGACACGACCCTGGATGTTCCTCTCGCCTTTCCTATGGAGAGCGCCTCCATTTGAGATGCGACGGGAACGCCGGGAATTCTTTCCCGACCACGCAGGTATAGGATCCCTCCTCTCGAGCTAGGAGGAGTAAACGGGGCTCCTCTGGATGTGCGGGGAACTCTCGTGCTTCCTCTCGAGTAGAAACGGGTAAGTCGGGGAACTTCTTGAGTTGCAGCAAGGGTGTGAAGGACCCTTTGGAAGTTCCAGAGGTAAGGTGTGATTAGCCTCGAGATACCTCAGCGGAAATGGGCCTCATGTCGCCTGGAGGGGAGAACCTCCTGGATTTTCTCGAGTTGCGGCAGGTGCTCTCGACTTACAACGGGGACCTCAGGGACACACTCTGGTGGCCTCAGGAAAGGCCAGTCCCCATGCGAGTTGCTCGGGGGCCTCTCGGGATTCCTCTCCCGTCGATGCCGGAGCCTAAGACCTTGTGTGGAGTCAGTGCCGGAACCTGAGGATTTCTCTCCAGTGCCGACATGGATCTTCGGGGACTTCTGTTGTCTCCCCAGAGGCGTAAGTCCTTGTCTCGAGTGGGGGCATGCACGTGCGCTTTCCTCCCGAGCTGTAGCAGCAGTGTCACGCTTCCCTTTTCGTGGATCAAGGGATCTGTGGCTTTCCCTCTAGACTTTCCCATGAGGCTTTCCCACGAGGCTTTCCCACAGGGCTTTCCCACGTGCCACGGTGGTGTGAGTCGATCCTCGCCTTGAAAGTCGAGGCAGTGCAGGGAAACCAGGTTCCCTGGAATGGACTGAGACATCTGGGGGACTCTGGCAATGGTGGCACGAACATGGAGTTCCTCTCGCTTTTCCTCTGGAGAGCGCCTCCTCTTGAGATGCGACGGGAACGCCGCGAATTCTTTCCCCACCACGCAGGGAAAGGATCAAACCTCTCGAGCTAGGAGGCGGAAACGTGGCTCCTCTTAATGTGGGCGGCACTTTCCTGCTTCCTCTCGAGTGGAGACGGGTATGTCGGGGAACTTCTTGAGTTGCAGCAAGGGTGTGAAGGACCCTTTAGAAGTTCCAGAGGTAAGGTGTGATTAGCCTCGAGATACCTCAGCGGAAATGGGCCTCATGTCGCCTGGAGGGGAGAACCTCCTGGATTTTCTCGAGTTGCGGCAGGTGCTCTCGTCTTACGACGGGGACCTCAGAGACCCCTCTGGTGGCCTCAGGAAAGGCCAGTCCCCATGCGAGTTGCTCGGGGGCCTCTCGGGATTCCTCTCCCGTCGATGCCGGGGCCTAAGACCTTGTGTGGAGTCAGTGCCGGAACCTGAGGATTCCTTTCCAGTGCCGACATGGATCTTCGGGTACTTCGGGAGTCTCCCCAGAGGCGTAAGTCCTCGTCTCGAGTGGGGGCATGCACGTGAGCTTTTCTCCCGAGCTGTAGCAGCAGTGTCACGCTTCCCTTTTCGTGGATCAAGGGATCTGTGGCTTTCCCTCTAGACTTTCCCATGAGGCTTTCCCACGAGGCTTTCCCACAGGGCTTTCCCACGTGACACGGTGGTGTGAGTCGATCCTCGGCTTAAAATCGAGGCAGTGAAGGGAAAACAGTTTTCCCTGGAATGGACTGAGACATCTGGGGGACTCAGGGAATGGTGGCACGACACTGGAGTTCCTCTCGCCTTTCCTGTGGAGAGCGCCTCCTCTTGAGATGCGACGGGAACGCCGGGAATTCTTTCCTGACCACGCAGAGAAAGTATCCCTCCTCTCGAGCTAGCAGACGGAAACGGGGCCACACTGGATATGGGCGGGACTCTCGGATTCCTCTTGAGTGGAGACGGGTATATCGGGGAACTTCTTGAGTTGCAGCAAGGCGTGTGAAGGACCTTTGGATGTTCCAGAGGTTATGTGTGATTAGCCTCGACACGCCTCAGCAGAAATGGGCCTCATCTCGCCTGGAGGGGAGAACCTCCTGGATTTTCTCGAGTTGCGGCAGGTGCTCTCGACTTACGACGGGGACCTCAGGGATCCGCTCTGGTGGCCTCAGAAAAGGCCAGTCCCCATGCGAGTTGCTCGGGGGCCTCTCGGGATTCCTCTCCCGTCGATGCCGGGGCCTAAGACCTTGTGTGGAATCGGTGCCGGAACCTGAGGATTCTTCTCCACTGCCGACATGGGTCTGGGGTACTTCTGGAATCTACCCAGGGCAGTCAGTCCTCGTCTCGAGTGGGGGCATGCACGTGCGCTTTCCTCCCGAGCTGTAGCAGCAGTGTCACGCTTCCCTTCGCATGGATCAAGGGATCTGTGGCTTTCCCTCGAGGCTTTCCCACGAGGCTTTCACAAAGGGCTGTTCCACGTGCCACCGTGCAGTGAGTCGATGCCTCGGCTTGAAAGTCGAGGCAGTGTAGGGAAAACAGGTTTCCCTGGAATGGACTGAGACATCTGGGGGACTCTGGGAATGGTGGCAAGACCCTGGAGTTCCTCTCGCCTTTCCTGTGGTTTCGCCTCCTCTTGAGATGCGAGGGGAACGCCGGGAATTCTTTCCGGATAATGCAGGGAAAGGATCCTTCCTCTCGAGCTATGAGGCGGAAACGGGCTCCTCTGGATGTGGGCAAGACTCTCGTGCTTCCTCTCGAGTGGAGAGGGGTATTTCGGGGAACTTCTTGAGTGCAGCTAGGGTTTGAAGGCCCCTTTGTTAGTTCCAGACGCTTGTTGATTAGCCTCGAGACGCCTCATCGGATATGGGCCACATCTCGCCTGGAGGGGAGAACCTCCTGGATTTTCTCGAGTTGCAGCTGGAGGTCTCGACTTACGGACTTGGCACCGCAGAGACACGCTCTGGTGGCCTCATGAAAGGCCAGTCCCCATGCAAGTTGCTCTTGGGCTTCTCGGGATTCCTCTCCCGTCGATGCCGGGGCCTAAGACCTTGTGTGGAGTTAGTGCCGGAACCTGAGGATTCCTCTCCAGTGCCTACATGGATCTTCGGGGACTTCTGGAGTCTCCCCAGGGGCGTCAGACCTCGGCTCGAGTGGGGGCATGCACGAGCGCTTTCCTCCCGAGCTGTAGCAGCAGTGTCACGCTTCCACTTCGCATGGATCAAGGGATCTGTGGTTATCACTCGAGGCTTTGCCAAGAGGGTTTCCCACGAGGCTTTCCCACAGGGCTGTCCCACGTGCCACCGTGGTGTGAGTCGATCCTCGGCTTGAAATTCGAGGCAGTACAGGGAAAACAGGTATCCCTGGAACGAACTGAGACATCTGGGGGACTCTGGGAATGGTGGCACGACCCTGAAGTTCCTCTCCCCTTTCCTGTGGAGAGCGCCTCCTATTAAAATGCGACGGGAACGCCGGGAATTCTTTCCCGACCACGCAGGGAAAGGATCCCTCCTCTCGAGCTAGGAGGCGGAAACGGGGCTCCTCTGGATGAATGCGGGACTCTCGTGATTCCTCTCGAGTGGAGACCGGTATGTTGGGGAACTTCTTGAGTTGCAGCAAGGGTGTGAAGGACCCTTTGGAAGTTCCAGAGGTTAGGTGTGATTAGCCTCGAGACGCCTCAGCGGAAACGGGCCTCATCTCGCATGGAGGGGAGACCCTGCTGGATTTTCTCGAGTTGTGGCAGGTGCTCTCGACTTACGACGGGGACCTCAGGTACCCGCTCTGGTGGCCTCAGGAAAGGTCAGTCCCCATGCGAGTTGATCGGGGGCCACTCGGGATTCCTCTCCCGTCGATGCCGGGGCCTAGAGACCTTGTGTGGAGTCGCTGCCGGAACCTGAGGATTCCTCTCCAGTGCTGACATGAATTTGGGGTTCTTCTGGAGTCTCCCCAGGGGAGTCAGTCCTCGTCTCGAATTGGGGCATGCACGTGCGATTTCCTCTCGAGCTGTAGCAGCAGTGTCACGTTCCCTTCGCGTGAATCAAGGGATCTGTGGCTTTCCCTCGAGGCTTGCCCAGGAGGCTTTCCCACAGGGCTGTCCCACGTGCCACCGTGGTGTGAGTCGATCCTCGGCTTGAAAGTCGAGGCAGTGCAGGGAAAACAGGTTTCCCTGCAATGGACTGAGACATCTGGGGGACTCTGGGAATGGTGGCACGACCCTGGAGTTCCTCTCGCCTTTCCTGTGGAGAGCGCCTCCTCTTGAGATGCGACGGAAACGCAGGGAATTCTTTCCCGACCACGCAGGGGAAGGATCCCTCCTCTCGAGCTAGGAGGCGGAAAAGGGGGCTCCTCTGGATGAGGGCGGGACTCTTGTGCTTCCTCTCGAGTGGAGACGGGTATGTCGAGGAACTTCTTGAGTTGCAGCAAGGGTGTGAAGGACCCTTTGGAAGTTCCAGAGGTTAGGTGTGATTAGCCTCGATCGCCTCAGGGGAAATGGGCCTCATCTCGCCTGGAGGGGAGAACCTCCTGGATTTTCTTGAGTTGCGGCAGGTGCTCTCGACTTACGACGGGACCTCAGGGACCCGCTCTGGTGGCCTCAGGAAAGGCCAGTCCCCATGCGAGTTGCTCGGGGCCTCTCGGGATTCCTCTCCCGTCGATGCCGGGGCCTAAGACTGCCGGGAGCCAGTGTGAGGAAGCCCGCCCGTGACAAGGTTATGAGGAAGGAAGCTGACATAAGCAAGGCGTGCTCAGACTTCAGGGACCCCTCTGGAAATTTTTAAGCATGTACCCCAACAAAAATCTGCCGTTTTTTATGCTCTGCTTTTTCACTCTTCTGACCTTTTCTGGAAAAAGTCAATTCAGGGCGTTAAGTCTTCTGCATTTGAAAGAGTGTTTCAATCCAAAAACCCTCTGATGGCTTTCTAGCCTGCCTGTAGGACTCGTACAGCTGTGCTTGTGATTGTTTGAGGCCTCCTGACCGCAGGAGGCACAGGAAGCTTAAAACATCCTAGGAATGCAGGAGCTTCGAGGAGTCAAAATCTTTAGAATGGGACTGATTAAAAGTTTCATTTTTTAGGTCAATGCTTGCTGCCAAATTTTCATATCCTTTATTTTTAGATATAGTTGGTATATAGAAAACAAGTAGTAGACCTGGTATTAGCAACATTAGATCTTTGAGTTAAGTACCTTCTTTGTTATAACCCACTGCACCTTTGTTTATTAGAGATGTAACTTTAATGCTTCTAAGGAGATTCAGATTAAAGAAAAACACTTCAGGGGAAACAAAATTAACATTCATTAAGGAAGAGAGCCAAAAAGTGTTAACAAGCCTCTTGGCCAGAAGATAATGTAAATCACCTGAGACCTTTTGTATACAAAATGATATACAGAAATAATCTGGGTTGTGAATGCTACATAATTTTGTGTTATCCATTGATCTCCATGTTTTATTCAAAAGTATAAAAGGCCTTCTGAACAATAAAGGAGGAGGCCAGGGGCCGGGGCCAGTTTCTCGGACCAGCTTCTCGAACTAGTCTCTCAGCCTGGTTTCATGGGACTCTGGTCCCCCCGTGTCTTTCTCTCTCTTTCTTCTTCTCTAACTTTCCTTCTCTCTGCTCTTTACTTTAACTTCAGGCTGAATCTCCACCTCGAGTGCGGAGGCTCGCCAGGTCTTTACTTGCCCTGGCTGCTAAGACCCGCACGAAAGGGAGCTTAAGGCGAGGCACCCTTAGATATTCAAGCGGGCGCCGGTGGCCCAACGTAGGTGGTGCAAATTCCTTGTCTGGAATTTTATTGGCCTTCCGCGTAAACCAAGCTATTCAGCCCTCTTCCTCCACTTAATCTTCTTACTACACTATAGTTTCCTAATCTAATCTTACATTAATAATAAACAAGTCTTTCCACGCCAACGCCATCCACCCTTCGAATTCCCTGGATCCACCAGGGCTGGACCCGGCATAAGACCTTGTGTGGAGTCAGTGCCGGAACCTGAGGATTCCTCTCCAGTGCTGACATGGATCTTAGGGTACTTCTGGAGTCTCCGGGGAGTCAGACTTCGTCGCGAGTGGGGCATGCACATGTGCTTTCCTCCCGAGCTGTAGCAGCAGTGTCATGCTCCCCTTCGCGTGGATCAAGGGATCTGTGGCTTTCCACAGGCTTTCCTGGAGGCTTTCCCACGAGGCATTCCCGCAAGGCTTTCCCACAGGGCTGTCCCACGTGCCACTGTGGTGTGAGTCAATCCTCGGCTTGAAAGTCGAGGCAGTACAGGGAAAACAGGTTTCCCTGGAATGAACTGAGACATCTGGGGGACTCTGGGAATGGTGGCACGACCCTGGAGTTCCTCTCGCCTTTCTGTGGATAGCGCCTCTTCTTGAGATGCGACGGGAACGCCGCGAATTCTTTCCCGACCACGCAGGGAATGGATCCCTCCTCTGGAGCTGGGAGGCAGAAACGGGGCTTCTCTGGATGAGGGCGGGAGTCTCCTGATTCCTCTCGAGTGGAGACGGGTATGTCGGGGAACTTCTTGCGTTGCAGCAAGGGTGTGAAGGACCCTTTGTCAGTTCCAGAGGTTAGGTGTGATTAGCCTCGAGATGCCTCAGTGGAAATGGGCCTCATCTCGCCTGGAGGGGAGAACCTCCTGGATTTTCTCGAGTTGTGGCAGGTGCTCTCAACATATGACGGAGACCTCAGGAACCCGCTATGGAGGCCTCAGGAAAGGCCAGTCCCATGGGAGTAGCTCGGGGTCTCTCGGGATTCCTCTCCCGTCGATGCGGGCCTAAGACCTTGTGTGGAATCGCTGCCCGGAACCTGAGGATTCCTCTCCAGTGCTGACATGGATTTGGGGTACTTCTGGATTCTCCACAGGGGAGTCAGTCTCGTCTGGAATTGGGGCACTCACGTGGCGATTTCCTCTTGATCTGTAGCAGCAGTGTCACGCTTCCCTTGCCGTGGATCAAGGGATCTGTGGCTTTCCCTCGAGGCTTTCCCACGAGGCTTTCCCACAGGGCTGTCCCACGTGCATCGTGGTGTGAGTCGATCCTCGGCTTGAAAGTCGAGGCAGTGCAGGGAAAACAGATTTCCCTGGAATGGATTGAGACATCTGGGGGTCTCTGGGAATGGTGGCACGACCCTGGAGTTCCTCTCGCCTTTCCTGTGGAGAGTGCCTCCTCTTGAGATGCGTCGGGAAACGCCGGGAAAGTTTTCCCCAACACGCAGGAAAAGGATCTCTACTCTCGAGCTAGGAGGCGGAAACGGGGCTCCTCTGGATGTGGGCGGGACTCTCGTGCTTCCTCTCGAGTGGAGACGGGTATGTGGGGGAACTTCTTGAGTTGCAGCAAGGGTGTGAAGGACCCATAGGAAGTTCCAGAGGATAGGTGTGATTAGCCTCGAGACGCCTCAGCGGAAATGGGCCTCAATCTCGCCTGGAGGGGAGAACCTCCTGGATTTTCTCCAGTTGCGGCAGGTGCTCTCGACTTACGACGGGGACCTCAGGAACCCGCTCTGGTGGCCTCACGAAAGGCCAGTCCCATGCGAGATGCTCGGTGGTCTCTCGGGATTCCTCTCCCGTCGATGCCCGGGCCTAAGACCTTGTGTGGAGTCAGTGCTGGAACCTGAGGATTCCTCTCCAGTGCTGACATGGATCTTGGGGTACTTCTGGAGTCTCCCCAGGGGAGTCAGATCTCGTCTCGAGTGGGGGCATACACGTGCGCTTTCCTGCGAGCTGTAGCAGCATTTTCATGCTTCCTTCGAGTGGTTCAAGGCATCTGTGGATTTCCTCGAGTCTTTCCCACGAGGCTTTCCCACGAGGCTTTCTCACAGGGCTGTCCCACGTGCCCCGTGGTGTGAGTCGATCCTTGCTTGAAAGTCGAGTTAGTGCAGGGAAAACAGGTTTCCCTGGAATGGACTGAGACATCTGGGAGACTCTGGGAATGGTGGCACGACCTGGAGTTCCTCTCGCCTTTCCTGTGGAGAGCGCATCCTCTTGAGATGGGACGGGAATGCCGGGAATTCTTTCCCCACCACGCAGGGAAAGGATTCCTCCTTCGTCCTTTGAGGCGGAAACGGGGGTCCTGTGCATGTGGGCGGGACTCTCGTGCTTCCTCTCGAGTGGAGTCGGGTATGTCGGGGAACTTCTTGAGTTGCAGCAAGGGTGTGAAGGATCCTTTGGAAGTTCAGAGGTTAGATGTGATTACCCTCGAGACGCCTCTGTGGAAATTGGCATCATCTCGCCTAGAGGGGAGAACCTCCAGGATTTTCTCGAGTTGCGGCAGGTGCCTCGACTTACGACGGGGCCCTCAGGGACCCACTCTGGTGGCCTCAGGAAGGCCAGTCCGATGCGAGTTGCTAGAGGGCCTCTCGGGATTGCTCTGCCGGAGATGCCGGGGCCTAAGACCTTGTGTGGAGTCGTTGCTGGAACTGAGGATTTCTCTCCAATGCTGACATGGATCTTGGGGTACTTCTGGAGACTCCCCTGGGAGTCAGTCCTCGTCTCGAGTGGGGGCATGCACGTGCGCTTACCTCCAAGCTGTATCAGCAGTGTCAGGTTCC
>NW_017211735.1:0-17392 GCF_001704415.2 Capra hircus
TTTTTAATAAGATGTGTTATTTTTAAACCTCCTCACTTGTCAAAATTGTTAGGAAATATCCCTAAACTATTCTTTTGAACTATTACTCTTCTATTGGATGATCTTGTCCTTTGCCCTGACTTCAGAATAGAATACTTTCTACCCTCCAAACTTAATGAAGCACAATTAAATACAAATTTGTATCTTGCTAACCCCAGGCTGCTTATATATCGAAAATAGTGTCTATAAAATTAGGGGTTCCCTGGGAATTCTTTTGAGTAGTTGGTAAAATTAAAGCAATAATAAACTGGTTTCGAAAATTCTAAAAAGGGGAAAGTAAGACATATTTAACTGCTTTTTAATTGCAATACACCAGGCATTTTTAAAGTATCATCACATAACTTATATGCTCTCATTTTGAATCCAGACTTTTTAATTATATGAAATAAAAAAGATCAACTCTAAAGTGAAAAATACTGTAATGGGAGAGAGAGGGGGGAAAAAATAGAAAAAACTACTCTTGCTGGAGGCAACACATTCTGCAGAATAAAACTAGGTCATCACTGAACCAGCACCTACCTTCTCTCCAAGCTGGAAGATTCTTCATGTGAAAGCAGGAAGTCTCTCTGATTTAATCAGAAGAACCAACTTGTCATGCAGGTCACTCTCTATAAGCACAAAAAACAAATGGATAACTGCTCTGAGGGTTCAAATTAAATTATGTTCTTCAGAAAAATGACTTTGTTTTGAAGTTTGTTCTGATATTTTGATGACTTCTTATATTTTCTGGGTCAGAAGATTATTTAAAGAAAATTATTCTGTTGTTGAGCTTCCTTGTTATACATGGAATCTGGA
The DNA here is from genome assembly GCF_001704415.2 of Capra hircus. NCBI lineage: Eukaryota > Metazoa > Chordata > Mammalia > Artiodactyla > Bovidae > Capra > Capra hircus. The sequence continues at coordinate 835 of NW_017211735.1, forward strand.
CTTCCCTAAATGGACCTGAGATTTTCACAAATTTTAAAGACTGGTGCATATATAGAGGTGGGCTTCCCCAGTGGTCAGTAGGTAAAGAACCTGCCTGCAACAAAGCAGGAGACCCAGGAGACCCAGGTTTGATCCCTGGGTCAGGAAGATCCTCTGAAGAAGAAAATGGCAACCCACTCCAGTATTCTTGCCTGAAAAATCCCATGGACAGAGGAGCGTGGTGGGCTATAGTCCAAAGGTTGCAAAGAGTCAGATGTGTCTGAGTGACTAAGCACACACATACCCATATGTAGAAGTATCACATTGCAATAGAATGGGCCCTTTCTACTAATATAGTGGAATTTGAAGATAGCTGAAAATCCAAGTTCAGTTTTTTGTTCACTTGTGGGATAAGCAGACCTTGGGATTATCCAGTATTTGAGAATCTGTGTCTGTGGGTATGTATGTGCTAGAGGGGAATTTGAATGGGTTTTTATTTAGTGTCATTTTAAAATTTCCATTTAAAGTCCACTTTAAAATGAGACACCTAAGACAACTCACAGATGAAAACTCACTTTTCACTCTAGAATAAATATGAACACTTTATTTCTTTCAAGAGAAAAACATATTTCTTAACGTTTACACAATTTTAACTAAATTTTACTAAGCAGTAGTAGGTATACTCAGGAAGAAGAAAAAGACATTTGTTTGATACTCCCTTTAGATTGGGAATGTTCATAACATGCTATGGAAGCTCGCCAACTCTAGTTTACAAAGTTCCCATCGAATTTTGTACATTTGTCTTAATGCTCTTTCCCCTAATTTTATTATTGTTCTCTGTCAGAAGTAATCAACCCAGGATCAAGAAACACAGTAGAATTATGGTGGTGCTCAGTGGATTAGGAAATGTCAATGCCCTGAGGTTCCCCTGAGCTACTAGTGACGGTTTCGTGTTTGAGTTGCAGCATAAGTTATAACTTATTAAAAACAAATTATACCTGTCAATTCATTTAATGATTTCTAAGCAGCCTAATTAAAGCTATATTGGTTAAAATTGTGGCATAATTAAAATGGACATTATTTTGTGGTTCAGTTCAGTTCAGTCGCTCAGTCGTGTCTAACTCTTTGCAACCCCATGAATCACAGCACACCAGGCCTCCCTGTTCATCACCAACTCCTGGAGTTCACTCAGACTCATGTCCATCGAGTCGATGATGCCATCCAGCCATCTCATCCTCGGTCGTCCCCTTCTCCTCCTGCCCCCAATCCCTCCCAGCATCAGAGTCTTTTTCAATGAGTCAACTCTTCGCATGAGGTGGCCCAAGTACTGGAGCTTCAGCTTTAGCATCATTCCTTCCAAGGAAATCCCAGGGCGGATCTCCTTCAGAATGGACTGGTTGGATCTCCTTGCAGTCCAAGGGACTCTCAAGAGTCTTCTCCAACACCACAGTTCAAAAGCATCAATTCCTCGGCACTCAGCCTTCTTCACAGTCCAACTCTCACTTCCATACATGACCACTGGAAAAACCATAGTCTTGACTAGACAGACCTTTGTTGGCAAAGTAATGTCTCTGCTTTTGAATATGCTATCTAGGTTGGTCATAACTTTTCTTCCAAGGAGTAAGTGTCTTTTAATTTCATGGCTGCAGTCACCATCTGCAGTGATTTTGGAGCCCCCCAAAATAAAATCTGACACTGTTTCCACTGTTTCCCCATCTATTTCCCATGAAGTGATGGGACCGGATGCCATGATCTTCGTTTTCTGAATGTTGAGCTGTAAGCCAACTTTTTCACTCTCCACTTTCACTTTCACCAAGAGGCTTTTTAGTTCCTCTTCACTTTCTGCCATAAGGATGGTATCATCTGCATATCTGAGGTTATTGATATTTCTCCCAGCAATCTTGATTCCAGCTTGTGCTTCTTCCAGCCCAGCATTTCTCATGATATACTCTGCATATAAGTTAAATAAACAGAGTGACAGTATACAGCCTTGATGTACTTGTTTTCCTATTTGGAACCAGTCTGCTGTTCCATGTCCAGTTCTAACTGTTGCTCCCTGACCTGCATACAGGTTTCTCAAGAAGCAGGTCAGATGGTCTGGTATTCCCATCTCTTTCAGAATTTTCCACAGTTTATTGTGATCCACACAGTCAAAGGCTTTGGCATAGTCAATGAAGCAGAAATAGATGTTTTTCTGGAATACTCTTGCTTTTTCGATGACCCAGCGGATGCTGGCAATTTGATCTCTGATTCCTCTGCCTTTTCTAAAACCAGCTTGAACATCTGGAAGTTCACAGTTCATGTATTGCTAAAGCCTGTCTTGGAGAATTTTGAGCGTTACTTTACTAGCGTGTGAGATGAGTGCAATTGTGCGGTAGTTTGAGCATTCTTTGGCATTTCCTTTCTTTGAGATCGGAATGAAAACTGACCTTGAGAAATATAATCATGATCCTATTTGAAATTTGCTGAATTCCTATGAAAATAAGTCTTTCGCAGTCCTGGCCATTAAAACGTGCCCTTTACACCCACCAATTCTTGTAGAGACTTTGCCATTTCACCATGGCTAGGGAAAGAAAATGACAGATAATTAAGAAGTATCTACCTTATTTTAAATATTCAGGGGCAGCAATAATGGCAATTTAAATAGTGAATTCTTGCCTGGAGAATCCCAGGGATGGGGGTACCTAGTGGGCTGCCGTCTATGGGTGGCATAGAGTCGGACACAACTGAAGCGACTTAGCAGCAACAGCAGCAGCAAACAGTGAATTGATATGTTCAGCTTTCCCTAGTATTTCCACTTTTAAAAAATCATCAATTTAAAGCATTTCTGCTAAGTCGCTTCAGTCATGTCCAACTCTATGTGACCCCGTAGATGGCAGCCCACCAGGCTCCCCCGTCCCTGGGATTCTCCAGGCAAGAACACTGAAGTGGGTTGCCATTTCCTTCTCCAATGCATGAAAGTGAAAAGTGAAAGTGAGGTCACTCAGTCGTGTCCGACTCTTAGTGACCCCATGGACTGTAGCCCACCAGGCTCCTCCATCCATGGGAGCTTCCAAGCAAGAGTACTGGAGTGGGGTGCCATCGCCTTCTCCATAAAGCATTTCTAGGATCTTACAAACATTCAGAAGTTGGACTATTGATATTGCCTCTAATAAATGCCTATGTCAACTATATCTCAATGTAAAATATATTTAAAGGAACAGTTCATATCATGTGATCTTTTTAAGATGTGGCTTTTCTTCATACTTCATATCTAAAGACATTTTTACACATTAAAAAATGAAAACTTCATACTCCTCAATAAAATTTTGACCATGTTCATTCACAACTCTGCCCAAAAGAATGTTACTTCAAAGGATGTGAAAATAGTTAAAGTGAGGCACAACTGAGAGACATGCTTCTATTTTCTGTTTCAGCCAGAGGTTTTGAAAGGATGCTGACTACAGTTAATTACTTTGAATAACCCAATTATAAATGTGTCAGTGACCATTCCTAATAGAGTCACTGTAAATCATGTGCACAGCTACATGCAAGTAAGCTTTTAGTGAGCTATTTTAAAACTTTACTAATTCAGATGTTGAATCATCTAGACAAGCTATGAGATAAAAAGCCTTTGTGTCAGTATAATCTGTGAGTAAGAAGCTATGTGAATTTTTAATGGAAACATGATTTCACAATGCAGAAAATATTATGTTCGGCAAATTAGTTTAATAGCTTTTTAGTAGGTAAAAATACCTGCTAAGAGAAATTCATATGATGGTTTGAAAACAATGTTAAACATTACTTAATCTCATGTTACCATGTATGTTTAAAGAAAACAAAGTTAATAAATGCCTTCAAAATATTATCTGACTAAGTCTTTATCTGGAGAAGGCAATGGCAACCCACTCCAGTACTTTTTGCCTGGAAAATCCCATGGATGGAGGAGCCTGGTAGGCTGCAGTCCATGGGGTCGCAAAGAGTCAGACACGACTGAGCGACTTCACTCTCACTTTTCACTTTCCTGCATTGGAGAAGGAAATGGCAACCCACTCCAGTGTTCTTGTCTGGAGAATCCCAGGGACGGGGGAGCCTTGTGGGCTGCTGCCTGTGGGGTCACACAGAGTCGGACACTACTGAAGCGACTTAGCAGCAGGTCTATTAATTTTATATGGATGTTCCCTAGAGCAGAAAGCCTATACTGTCTGCATAAATGTGGCCAACACATGTTAGCATTCCATTTCATCTCCATTCTATTGGTCGTTTATTTGGTCAGCATGTTTCATGAGTTGGAATCGTAAGTCTTCCAATACGTCCTGTCTTGTGGACATTAAATAGTAAGACGTTACACATTAAGTATGTGGAGGATAGTCCAGCAAAGAGGAATCGGCAAGACTTTAAACAGTGCCTGCCTACTGGCAGCATCACGATGTTTTTTTATTTGCTAGGATTTGCACTCAAGGATCCTTGGACCTTGCTGCTTAAGTTTTAATACATTGATAAAGAGGACATTGATTTCCTCTCCTAGTTCTCTGAGCCAAAAGAGACAAAAATTAGCCTCAATAATATATTGGAGATAAAATATCACAGGTGCCCACAGAGTTGAACCTTGCAACTCTGTTTATTGAGTGTCTCATAGACCAGTTCAAAACAATTTCCTTTTCAATTCGGTAATTTTAGTGTCCTTTGAGGTCTTTTTCAAGTATTATTTCAGTGAGTCAATGTGTAACAAACAGCAGAATAATGTTTAAAGGAACAGGGTATCTGGTGTGCTATTTAAGGCTACAAAGTTTCACTTTCTGCTTTAAATAAATAATTCTCTTGAATTACAGATTTTTTTGTGATATGAGAAACATTCTTGGAAACAAACATAGGGTGAGTGGGATGGGATGAGGATAGCCAAAAAGAGGCATTAAAATTAGAAAAAGTGGACTATAAACAGTAATTCTTTCTCCATGCTCTGATTTACTTTTCACCTCTCCCCTAATGTAAGCCTATCTAAATCTCAATTTTAGTGGGCAGTTTTAAGAATGCTTACTCATGCATTTAATAAATGAGTGACTAGTGTGGGCAACTGGCAGTAAGAGATGAGACTTGAGAAAGATGAGAGGCCAGATAATGAGGGGTGTTGTGCACTACAGAATTTGGACTAATTGTGACAGTTTGGGGATTGTTAAAGGCCTTTCGCTAGTGGATACCTTGGTAAAGGTACTTTATAGAGAAATGTTTTATAGAGAAACTTCATAGAGAAGTGTTTTATAGAGAAACTTTATAGAGAAATGTTTTGAGCATCATATGGAGAATGGGTTGGCTACCCACTCCAGTATTCTTGCCTGGAGAATCCCCAGGGACAGAAGAGCCTGGTGAGCCACAGTCCATGGGGTCACACTGGGTGGGACATGACTGAGCGATTAAGCATAGCATTTATGCCTAGAGACAAAATAATTTTTTAGATATTATGATGTACTGTTTAAGAGCTTTGGCTCTGGATTATATCAACCTAGTTTTGGATACCCACACAGCCATCCTAAGTAGCTCTGTGACCTTTGGAAAAGTCACTAAACCTCTCTGAACTTCTAATTTTCCTTTGGGAAAGTAAAAATATTACCCTGTACCACTCAGCTTTGTAAGAAGGTTTGCATGAGGTAATGCATGCAAATTGATTAATAGATCCTGGTGCAGAGTAAGTGCACAGTAGAAGTTAAATAAAAAGTAAAGTATCAAAATAATATTAATAGAGAATGATAAGGTCCTTATCCAAGGCAGAGGCAATATGAAAGGAGAATTACAGAGAGGTGATGAACCTAAGTTAAGAGGAATTGGCAACCAGCTGGGAAATGAAAAAGAGGAAGATTTTCCATTTTGTTATGATTTCAAGTTTTGAATGCTTGAAGCAAAGGTAGCAGACAGTTTCCAATTAAGATATGTCTTCTGTACTAAACTAAGAAGATATCTGTGGGCCAGAAAAAGGAGTAAAAACACATAGAAATAAAGGAGCGTGGAATGCAAAGGCCTTTGGATTCTGGTCCAGAAATAATCAGGGGCAGCCAAGACCTCACCTCTAGCAGGGTGGCTGGGATTAGAAGAACCCCAGGAGCTGTCACAGTCAAGCACAGCTTAAGAGGACATGACACCTAAATATAAAGCGATGTCCTGGATGGGATCCTGGAACAGAAAAGGGACTTTAGGTGAAATGTCAGGAAATCTGGATAAAGCATGGACTTTAGTTCATAGTAATGTGTTCATTAATTACAACAAATGTAACTAATTAGTATAAGAGGTTAATAATAGGGGAAACTGGATATGGGTATATGAGAACTCTGCTATTTTAGCAATTTTTTGGTAAATGTAGAAACTGTTCCCAAATAGAAAATTTTCTTTAAAACAAAAAATATACTATGCACACTAGGAGAACAGAGTCCCATTTACTTCTTCAAATATAGCACCTGAGCAGGGACTCCCAGGTGGCTCAGTGGTAAGGAATCCTCCTGCCGATGCAGAAGACACAGGACATGTGGGTACGATCCCTGGGTTGGGAAGATCCCCTGGAAGAGGAAATGGCAACCCACTCCAGTCGACTGAGTGAGCATACACAAGGGATTCCCAACCATGAAGGAAGGAAGGAAAAATCTCTGATTACAGCCCACCCCAGAATATGGCTTAGCATAAGCTTCAGAGGCCAGAGGAAGCAGAGAAAGGCTTGGATACTGGACCTAGATATCAGAATCTGTTTCTCCCCCACTGGCAGCATGCAGCCTGCACCACCAATCTCATAGCTTGTTAGGGAATGGAGATCTCGGGGGCAGGTAGAGCTGGAGATGAAATGGCTAGAGGAGAGTGAACATGCTGGAAAGAGAAAAACATGTGAATCTCTTGCTCCCTCACAAGAGGGAAATGTTGAAAGAGTTAATCGCTCAGTCGTGTCTGACTGTTTGCAGTCCCATGAACTGTATCCTCTCTGTCCTTGGGATTCTCCAGGCAAGAATACTGGAATGGGTTGCCATTTCCTTCTCCACAGGATCTTCCCAACTCAGGGATTGAACCTGGATTTTCCTGTATTTCAGGCAGATTCTTTACCAAGGAAGCAGTCTGAAACTAAAATGCAAGTACATGAGAAAAGCTAACTCTGAGGAAGTCAACAGAAGCAAAAATTGGATGAGGAATTCAGTAGATAAAATGAAAAAAAAAATGACTTAATGATTTGTGTGAGGCTTCTAGCATAACTATTGGGTCTCTAATTTGAATGTCTAGGTGTACCAGTTTGGCATTTACCAAGATGGGAAATGCTCAAGGGGTCACTTCTAAAATGGGATATTGGTTCAGTGGTGGGGCCACTGGGCTTTGAGGTACCTGGGGAGATGGGTGGTTGGATCTGTGGTTCTGGAGCTCAGGAGGTAGGTTTAGGATGAAGATGTCACTCCAGATCAGCCTGCAAGTATAGAGGAGTTTCTTAAGAGGAGTGAATAAAGTGATAAAGAAAAATTGCTGTTCTTCAGTTGCTAAGTTATCTTCGACTTTTTGGGACCCCATGGAGCTTGCCAGGCTCCTCTGCCCTCCACAATCTCCCAGACCTTGCTCAAATTCATGTCCATTGAGTCAGTGATGCCATCTAACCATCTAACCATCTAACCATCTCATCTAACCATCTAACCATCTCATCCTCTGCACTCCCTTCTCCTTTTGCCTTCAAACTTTCCCAACATCATGGTCTTTTCCGATAAGTTGGCTCTTCACATCAGGTGGCCAAAGTATTGGAACTTCAGCTTCAGCCTCAGTCCTTCCGGTGAATATTCAGGGTTGATTTCCTTTAGGATTGACTGGTTTGATCTTGCTGCAGTCCAAGGGACTCTCAAGACTCTTCTCCAGTACCACAATTTGAAAGCATCAATTCTTTGGCACTGAGCTTTCTTTATGGTCCAAATCTCAAGCTAGCTTAAAACTTAACATTCAGAAAACCAAGATCATAACATCTGGTCCCATCACTTCATAGCAAATAGATGGAGAAACAATGGAAACAGTGACAGACTTTATTATTTTGGGCTCCAAAATCACTTCAGATGGTGACTTCAGCCATGGAATTAAAAGATGCTTGCTCCTTGGAAGAAAAGTTATGACCAACCTAGATAGCATATTAAAAAGCAGAGACATTATTTTGCCTGCAAAGGTCCGTCTTGCCAGGGCTATGGTTTTTCCAGTAGTCATGTACGGATATGAGAGTTGGACTATAAAGAAAGCTGAGCACCAAAGAGTTGATGCTTTTGAACTGTGGTGTTGGAGAAGACTCTTGAGTGCCCCTTGGACAGCTAGATCTAACCAGTCCATCTTGAAGGAAAGCAGTCCTGAATATTCATTGGAACGACTGATGTTGAAGCTGAAACTCCAAACTCTGGCCACCTGATGAAAAGAACTGACTCATTTGAAAAGACCCTGATGTTGGGAAAGATTGAAGGTGAGAGAAGAAGGGACGACAGAGTATGAGATGATTGGATGGCATCACCGACTCAATGGACATGAGTTTGAGTAGGCTCCAGGAGTTGGTGATGGACAGGGAGGCCTGGTGTTCTGTGGTCCATGCGGTCGCAAGGAGTCAGACACAACTGAGTAACTATACTGAATTGAGCTCACATCTCTATGGGACTATTGGAAAAACCATAGCTTTGAGTATGTGAACCTTTGTTGGCAAAGTGTTATCTTTGCTTTTTAATACACTGTCTAGTTGTCATAGCTTTTCTTCCAAGGAGCAAGTGTCTTTTGATTTCATGGCTGTATTCACAATCCACAGGGATTTTGGAGCCCAAGAGAAGAAAACCTGTCACTACTTCCACTTTTTCCCCTTATATTTGCCATGAAGTGATGAGACAGATGCCATGATCTTTGTTTTTTGAATATTGAGTTTTAAGTCAGCTTTTTCACTCTCCTCTTTCACTTTCATCAGGAGGCTCTTTAGTTCTTCACTTTCTGCCATAAGGGTGGTGTCATCTGTGTATCTGAGGTTATTGGTATTTCTCCTGGCAATCTTGATTCTAGCTTGTGCTTCATCCAGCCTGGCATTTCTCATCATGTATTCTGTATATAAGTTAAATAAGCAGGTGACAACATACAGCCTTGATGTACTCATTCCCCGATTTTAAACTAGTTGGAAAGAGTCCTCCCCAAAATTTAATGTATAAGACCAGACCAATAGGCTTCAAAGGAAAATGAAAAAACATGAACAGGGACATAGGAGGAATCTTTGTGGTTTCCTCAAACTCTATAATCCTACAAATTTTCCATTTTTTGCCTCTTATTAGCTATGTAGGAAACAAAATGAAACTATACCATTCATATAACCAAAGGTGCAAAAGATTATCACAATGTGGCTTTGATGCATTATTCAAGAATAAATGTTCTCATGAAAATATGTTGGAAGAGGGGTAGAATGGGGATATTCTTTTTTCAAAGAGGGAGGCAGCAGTAACTTCTCCTCAGTTCCCTTCTGTGGTCATCACCTGTGATTTAAGTCCACTGGAGTAATAAAACCTGTCAAAAAAATGAGATGAACTAGCATTGTTGTCTTAAGTATCACATCAGAAACCTTTTGATATTAAAAACAAAATGGTTTTTATCTGATTTAGAGGAAAGTCGATGCATCTGAAAACATCTCTCCTTCCAGTATTGAATTAGTATTCATGAGCCTGTCCTCTTAGTATAAATCACACTTGTGATTCATTCTGTTTAAACACTCTATTTATTGCAGAGTCATGCCACATCACACAGTCTGAGAACTTTCTCCTACTTTATTTTGGGACTTGTAGAAAAGTTCAGGATCAGCAGCGGATACCAAATGACTCAGGGTCTCAAGGCATTTCAGTGATACACCACCTGAATGGGGGAAACGCTTGGTCTTTTTCATCAGCAGAACTCAAAAGGAAAGCTTGATTTTTTAAAAACTATATTGCTTTATTTCTTTTTAACATTAAACATTTATTTTGTATTGGAGTACAGCTGATTAACACTTCTCTGCTAGTTTCAGGTGAAAGCAAAGAGACTCAGCCCCCCCCACACACACACGTGTGTCTCACATACACACACACACACACACGTGTGTCCATTCTCCCCCAAACCCTCCCATCCAGACTGACGCATAACATTGAGCAGAGTTCCTGTTCTACGCAGTAGGTCCTTGTTGGTTTTCCATTTTGAATATTAGCATGACCTTCCCAAACTCCCTAATTATTCCTCCCCTGAAACCATAACTTCATTTTTGAAGTCTGTGAGTTCCACCAGGGAAGTTCTATTTTTAAAAAACATTATTTATTTATTTTTGGTTGCACTGGGTCTTTGTTGCTGGATGCCAGCTTTCTCTAGCTGCTGTGAGCAAGGGCTACTCCCTGATTGTGGTGCGTGGGGCTTCTCACTGTGGTGGATTCTCTTGCTGCAGAGCACAGGCTCAGCAGTTGTGGTGCACGGGCTTAGCTGCTCTGCAGTACGTGGAATTGTCCCAGACACGGATCAAACACAAGTCCCCCGCATTGGCCGGCAGATTTTAAACCATTCGTCCACAAGGGAAGTCCTCAAGGACTTTCAAGGCATCTAGAAATATAATCAATGAGATCTAGTAATTGATTTGATTCTGGATTGAAAGAAAGGGAAAAACAGGATGAGGATGACTCTTTTGATGTTTTCTGGACTGAGGAAATGGGTGAACAATGATAGCTGGAACTGCTAATAAATAATCATTACAAAGTATGTACTAAATGGCTGTCACTGAACTAAATTTTCATATGTATCATTTCATTACTCAGTTGTAAAATCAAAAGGTGAGATGTACATACACCCACAACACAGATGACTTTTAACTGAGTTATATATTATTTCCAGTCCACATTTCTGACTACAAGAAGCATCTCTCCATGTTTATCATTTTGTTTCACGATCTATTTCCTGTTGTTATTCAGCCGCTAAGTTGTGTCCGACTCTCTGTGACCCATGGACTGTGACATGCCAGGCTTCCCTGTCCCTTCACTACCTCCCAGAGTTTGCTCAAACTCAGGTCCACTGAGTCAGTGATGCCATCCAACCTTCTTATCCATTGCCCCGTTCTTCTTCTGCCCTCAATCTTTCCCAGCATTAGGACTTATCCAATGAGTAGGCTCTTCACATCTATTTTCTGGCTTCACCAATTCCATTGTCTCCTCATGCTCTCTCTTTTCTGCCCATTCTTTATCACACTCCTTAGCTCCCTTGTCTCCTTTTTACTTTGATGTGCTCTCATATAACTTTTCCCAGATTCTTTATTCACCCCAAATGTGACACACCACAAAAACCAAAAACTTCTGGGCAAAAGAAAAAGAAACCCTACAATGCACAACACCAAAAACAATTTAGATAACAATACTATATGAAGTACACATCTGCTTGGGACAAAATTTTGCTAACTTCAATGTGCAACATTAATTTTGTTACCCCCTATTTCTATACAAAGGGAATTTCAGCTATAACATAACAAAAAACAAATATGAAGAGTGAAACATATTCTAATTATTCCTGTTACCTTGTTATTAACATACTATTAAATAGTGAGGAAAAAGTTTCCAGTTCTAAACATAACTATATTTGGTAGTAAGTCAGTTGACTGCAAATGCAGAGTTGCTGCTGCTTTTGGATTAGTGCCTGAAGATAGTGTGAAATGAGGACACTCCACTGCTGAGTTTTTCTGCTATGTCATCAGCTCACATCTGCTATAAGATATGTTTCCAACATGACACCAAAAGCAATCAAAACATATTTTCTTATTAACTTGCTGAAAGTTTCAAAAATCTGTCAATTACCAGTACAAACTTAAATTGTCCATTAATAGTATACAAAAAAACATATACCCAGTGGTGCTATTAATATATGCCACAGACTTTTAAAATCAAGAAATTATGTCTTTATTTGTTGTTGTTTAAGTTGCTAAGTCATGTCCAATTCTTTGTGACCCCATGGACTGCAGCCCACCAGGCTCCTTGTCCATTGGATTTCCCAGGCAAGAAAACTACAGTGGGTTGCCATTCCCTCTCCAGAGGATGTTCTCAATTCAGGGATTGAACTGAATCCACACCTCCTGCATTGGTAGGCAGATTCTTTACTGGTGAGCCACAATGGAAGCCCCTTTACTGATTATAAATCTCAATATAAAAAGTGAATTTACAATTACTATAATACTTAATGTAGTTATTCTAAAGTTAAGATGAAATAATAAACAGCAGTAAACCCATGATGCTCTTACTGGACTCTTTTTTGGGGGGTTGCACTGTGTGGCATGTGGGACCCTAGTTCCTGGACCAGGGATCAAACCTGTGCCCTGCAGTGGAAGCATACAGTCCTAACTTCTGGACTGCCAAGAGGTTTCCTGGACTCTTAAAAGTAAACCTCTGACAGTTAAGGAGAAGTAACTCTCAGTATTAATGCTGATAGTCTTATCTTTTTTAACAGAGTAATAAAAAATGTTCCTCTCTGCTTAGAAAGTAAAGCCTTATTATTCCCAAAACACACTACTAGATTATAAGACTGGGACTTCCCTAGCAATCCAGTGGTTAAGACTGCACTTCCAACGCAGAGGACTCAGGTTCAATCCCTGGTCAGAGAACCAAGATCCCATGCCTTGCAGCAAGGCCAAAAAACTTAAAAGGAAAAAAAAAAAAAAAAAAAGGCAACGAATTCAAAGAGGAAAGTTAAGAAAATAATTCTGTTTACAACCATATCAGCAAGAATAAAATATTTAGGCATATGGAATTCTCTGGTGGTTCAGTGGTTAGGACTTGACACTTCCACCACAAGAGGCACTATTTGACTCTTGGTCAGGGAACTAAGATCTCATCTGCCACATGGCGCAGCCAAAACAAAAAGAAAGGAAGAAATGAAATACTCTTTTTTTTTTTTAATTTACTGCTGAGCCACCATGGAAGCCCCCTTATTGATAGAGGATGCTCTTCCTTACAGGTATCTCTATAATAAAGTATTTACATATATTATACATACACACACACACACATATATATAAAGAATAAAAAGAATAAAATACATAGACATAAACTTAACCAAAGGTGAAAGATTTTCACACTGATAACTACAAAACATGACTCAAAGAAATTGAAGATGACACAAACAAATGGCCCGACAACCCACGTTCATGGGTTCGAAGACTTAATGTTGTTAATATATTCAATACTACCCAAAGTGATCTACAGATTCAATGCAATCCTTAGCAAAATCCCAACTATAACTTTTGGGGAAACAGAAAAATACTTCTATACTTTCTTCATTCTAAAAGTCAAACGGGATCTCAATGGACTCCGAATAGCCAAAATCATCTTCTCCAAGAACAAAGTTTGGAGGTCTGATACTTCCTGATATCAAAACTTAATAAAAAGCTACAGTAATCAAACAACATGACAAAGGCATAAAGCAAAGACACTAATGGAATATAATTCTAGAAAGCCCAGAAATAAACCCTCACATATGTAATAAAATAATTTTTTTGCCAAGATAGTTAATGGGGAAGGTACAGTCTTTTCAACAAATGGTAGAAAAACTGGACATACACATAGGAAAGAATGAAACTGACCCTTACCTTACACCATATGCAAATATTAACTCAAAATGGATCAAAGACCTAAATATAACACCTAAATTTATAAAAGTAGAAAACAGGAAAAGCTTCATGACACTGGCTTTGGTAATGATTTCTACATGGTGACATGTAGGTGACAACAGAAGTATAGTAACAGAAGGAAAAAAAATATAAACTGGGCTACATAAAAATTTAAAATATTTATCCATCAAATGACACTATCAACAGAGTGAAAAGGCAATCCACAGAATAGGAGAAATTATCTTCAAATCATATATCTGATAAGGAATTAATATCCAGAATATATAGTGAACTACATACAACAATAGGATTAAAAATCAGACAAAAGACAAGTAGATATTTCTCCAAAGAATATTTACAAATGGCCAATAATCACATGAACAGATGCTCAACAGCAACACTCATTAAGGAAATGTAATAACTAAACCACAAAATCACAATGAGATACCACTTTATAACCATTAGGATGGCCAAATCAAGACAAAACAACAAAATAAATTGTTGGTGAGGATGTGGGGAACCGGAAAACACTTCCCATACAATGCCAGTTGAAATGTAAAATGGTGTGACCACTATGGAAAACAGTATTATGGTACCTCAAAATATTAAAAATATAATTACCATATGAGTCAGCAATTTCACTTCTAGGTATATACCCAAAAGAATAAAAAAAAAAGTCTCAAGCAGATATTTGCACTCCTACATTCACAGCTGCTTATTTGTAATAGCCAAATATAGTAAAAGCAACCCAATTATTCATCAATGAACAAATGGATAAACAAAATGTGTTACATACACAGAATGAAAATATTTATTTAGTTTCTAAAAGGAAGAAAATTCTAACACATGTATGAACATGGAGAACCCTTAAAGACATTATGCTCAGTTAAAGTGAAGTCGCTCAGTCATGTCTAACTCTTTGCAACCCCATGGACTATATAGCCTGTTAGGCTCCTCCATCCATGGGATTTTCCAGGCAAGAATACCAGAATGGGTTGCCATTTCCTTCTCCAAGGCATCTTCCCAACCCAGGGATCAAACCCGGGTCTCCGGCATTGCAGGCAGACTCTTTACTGTCTGAGCCAGCAGGGAATCCCAAGTTAGGCCAGTCATAGAAGGACACATACTATATGACTCTACTTACATAAGTTCCCTAGAATAGTTAATAATTCAGGGACAGAAAGCAGAACACCAGAAGCGAGGGCTAGAAAGACAAGAGTTATTATTTTTATTTCATGGTTCAATTTAAGACGGTCACATTCTGGAGATAGATGTTGGTGATGGTTATTCAACAACATGAATGCACTTACAATGCCATTTAACTGTGAATTTAAATATATGTTATCACACACACAGAATATCTTCATGACACAGGAGAAGATAAAAGTTCTCAAATAAGACACAAAAAGCACTAACCACAAAAGAAAATACTGTTAAATTTCACTCCATTAAAACTAAGAACTTCTGGTTCATCAAAAGACATCAAGACTAAACAAGCACAAGCAGAAGAAAATTCACAATACATATATTCCACAAATGATTTGTATCCAAATTAAATAACTCCTGCAAATTAATAAGAAAAAGGAAAAAGATAAAAATGGGCAAAAGACTTAAACAGGCACATCATAAAAGAGAATATCCAAATGCCAAGGATAAAATAAAAAAAGATACTCAACCCCATTAGTCATTAGAGAAATGCAAGCTTAAAACACAATACCTCAAATGAAAGAGACTGGCAAGGCAATGATGCAGTACAGTAACTCTCACACGGTGCTGTGTGAATATATAGCAATTTAGAAAGCTGTTGGTAACTAAACAGCAATAAAAGCATTTAGAAATATGGGGTAAATGCCAGCAGATAAGGTTGAGAAGATTCAAAGTAGCTTTCTTTGGGGAGAAGTGTTCAGGATAGGAAATGGACAGTGAAGCTCTTGTAGGATTATCAGAGTCTTCACACTACTTACATGTATCAATTTGACAACTTAAAAAAAATAGATTTAACTGTTATTACCAATCATGTAGCATTCTGGCCTCTCACAGAGTTCCTACTATATAACTATGTGTTACAGGTTATCCATGAATGATTTGTTATGGCTAACTTAAGAATGATGGAACTCCTGGCAGCAGGATAAGACAGTCCTGAGTTCCTGATCTGAACACATGACCTCAAAGCTAAAAACAAAACAACAACAACAACAAAATGCTTTCAGTCACAAGAAAAGGCATTCTACTGCTAAGGATTTTTCCTCTCAGCTCTCTCTGCCTTTATTAACAAGGTATCTTTTAGCACCTCATATATTTAAATATGTGAACAATGGCAAATAAAATTACTAACCAGTTTTGATGCTGAACTAGGTGAGCATACCTCAGACAAATAAAAATTGATTTACGTAAACATTCCTAAAATGGTACTGTAAGATAAAGATCAGTTATAGGAAATTCCCTGGCGGTGCAATGGTTTGGATTCGGCATTCTCACTAGCAAGGCCAGGGTTCAATCCTTGGTTGGAGGAATGAAGATTCCAAGCTACACGACCAAAAAGATTTGATTATATTCTTTCTAAAATTTTCATGAAAAACTTTAATTCCATCATGACACCAAAAGTTAAAAACCCTGATGAATTTTATAATGTGAAAATTAATTCCATATAACACAGCAAATATACCATAAATATGGATAAAAGCATAAGCACAAACTGGGGAGAAATATATAACTCTTCTGACAAAAATATATAGACTTATGCATAAAGCATAAAGATAAAACTATCTACAGTAAAACAGGTAAAGGAAATGAACAAGCCAGAACAGAAAAATATATCTTAGCAGCTTTTCATGAACTCTCCAAGACTGAGAAATTGAGATAGAAAGCCACTCCTATATGCAAAATGATGAGTCAGCAACTTTTACAATATAGGATATTTTTATGTATACTAGTGGGAAATGAAAGTACATAATACAACATATAATTCAGCAAGCAGAGAAATAC
>NW_017211736.1:0-17392 GCF_001704415.2 Capra hircus
GAAGTTCGAGAGGCCCCCCGACAACTCGCATGGGGACTGGCCTTTCCTGAGGCCACCAGAGCGGGTCCCTGAGGTCCGTCTAAGTCGAGAGCACCTGCCGCAACTCGAGAAAATCCAGGAGGTTCTCCCCTCTAGGCGAGATGAGGCCCATTTCCGCTGAAGGCGTCTCGAGGCTAATCACACTAACCTTGGAACTTCAAAGGTCCTTCACACCCTTGCTGCAACTCAAGAAGTTCCCCACATACCCGTCTCCACTCGAGAGGAAGCACGAGAGTCCCCCACATCCAGAAGAGACCCCGTTTCTGCTCCTAGCTCGAGAGGAGGGATTCTTCCCTGCGTGTTCGGGAAGAATTCCGGCGTTCCCGTCGCATCTCAAGAGGAGACGTCTCCACAGGAAAGGCGAGAGGAACTCCAGGGTCGTGCCACCATTCCCAGAGCCCCCAGATGTCTCAGTCCATTCCAGGGAAACCATTTTTCCCTGCACTGTCTCGACTTTCAAGCCGAGGATCCACTCACACCACGGTGGCACGTGGGACAGCCCTGTGGGAAAGCCTGGAAAGCCTCGAGGGAAAGACACAGATCCCTTGATCCACGGGAAGGGAAGCGTGACACTGCTGCTACAGCTGGGAGGAAAGCGCACGTGCATGCCCCACTCGAGACGAGGACTGACTCCCCTGGGGAGACTCCAGAAGTACCCAAGATCCATGTCAGCACTGGAGAGAAATCCTCAGGTTCCGGAACCGACTCCACACAAGGCCTTGGCCACAGCATCGACGGGAGAGGAATCCCGAGAGGCCACCGAGCAACTCGCATGGGTCTGGCCTTTCCTGAGGCCACCAGAGCGGGTCCCTGAGTTCCCGTCCTAAGTCGAGAGCACATGCTTCAACTCGAGATAATACAGGAGGTTCTCCCTCCAGGCGAGATGAGGCCATTTCCGCTGAGGCGTCTCGAGTCTAAACACACCTAACCTCTGGAACTTCCAAAGGGTCCTTCACACCCTTGCTGCAACTCAAGAAGTTCCCCGACATACCCGTCTCCACTCGAGAGGAAGCACGAGAGTCCGCCCACATCCAGAGGAGCCCCCGTTTCCGCCTCCTAGCTCGAGAGGAGGGATCCTTTCCCTACGTGGTCGGGAAAGAATTCCCGGCGTTCCTGTCACATCTCAAGAGGAGTCGGTCTCCACCGGAGAGGGAGAGGAACTCCAGGATCGTGCCACCATTCCCAGAGTCCCCCAGATGTCTCAGTCCATTCCAGGGAAACCTGTTTTCCCTGCACTGCCTCCACCTTCAAGCCGAGGATCGACTCACACCACGGTGGCACGTGGGACAGCCCTGTGGGAAAGCCTCGTGGGAAAGCCTCGAGGGAAAGCCACAGATCCCTTGATCCACGCGAAGGGAATCGTGACTCTGCTGCTACAGCTCGAGAGGAAACCGCACGTTCATGCCCCACTCGAGACGAGGACTGACTCCCCTGGGGAGACTCCAGAAGTACCCCAAGATCCATGTCAGCACTGGAGAGGAATCCTCAGGTTCCGGCACCTGCTGGGAGCCAGTGTGAGGAATCCTGCCCATGACAAGGTCATGAGGAAGGAAGCTGACATACGCAAGGCGTGCTCAGACTTCAGGGACCCCTCTGCAAATTCCTAAGCACGTACCCCAACTAAAATCTGCCGGCTTTTGTGCTCTGTTTTTCCACTCTTCTGACATTTTCTGGAAAAATTCAATTCAGGGCTTTAGTCTTCTGCATTTGAAAGAGTGTTTCAATCCAAAAACCCCTCCGATGGCTTTCTAGCCTGCCTGCAGGACTCGTACAGCTGCGCATGTGATTGTTTGAGGCCTCCTGACAGGAGGCACAGGAAGCTTAAAACATCCTAGGAATGTAGGAGCTTCCGAGGAGTCAAAATCTTTAGAATAGGACTGATTAATGGTTTCATTTTTTGGGTCAATGCTTGCTGCCAAATTTTCATATCCTTTATTTTTAGATATAGTTGGTATATAGAAAAACAAGTAGTAGACCTGGTATTAGCAACATTAGATCTTTGAGTTAAGTACCTTCTTTGTTATATCCCACTGCACCTTTGTTCTATAGAGATGTAACTTTAATGCTTTAAAGGAGATGCAGATTAAAAAAAAAAAAAAACACTTCAGGGGAAACAAAATTAACATTCATTAAGGAAGAGAGCCAAAAAGTGTTAACAAGACCTCTTGGCCAAAAGATAATGTAAATCACCTGAGACCTTTTGTATACAAAATGATATACGGAAAGAATCTGGGTTGCCGAACGCTACATAATTTTGTGTTTACCCATTGATCTCCGTGTTTTATCAAAAGTATAAAAGGCCTTCTGAACAATAAGGATGGGGGCCAGTTTCTCGAACTAGTCTCTCGGCCTGGTTTCTTGGGACTCTGGCTCCCCCCATGTCTCTCTCTCTCTCTTCTTCTCTCCCTTCCCTCTCTCTGCTCTTTACTTTAACTTCAGGCTGAATCTCCATCTGGGGCGCGGAGGCTCGCCAGGTCTACTTACTTGCCCCGGCTGTTAAGACCCGCACGAAAGGGAGCTTAAGGCGAGGCACCCTTAGATATTCAAGCGTGGCGCCGGTGGCCCCAACGTAGATGGTGGCAAATTCCTTGTCTGGAATTTTATTGGCCTTCCGCGTAAACCAAGCTATTCAGCCCTCTTCCTCCACTTAATCTTCTTACTACACTATAGTTTCTTAATCTAATCTTACATTAATAAACAAACAAGTCTTTCCACGCCAACAGCCGTCCACCCCTTCGAATTCCCTGGATCCACGGGGCTGGACCCCGGCAAGTGGTGCCCGAACAGGCTATTCGAAGGTAGGTTCCTCGGAGCAAATGCTCCCCCCGGAGCACTCTCTGTTGCTCCCCCGGAGCACTCTCTGTTGCTCCCCCGGAGTGACTTAATCACTCCCCCCGGAGTACTTTCGGGTACTCCCCCAGTGTTGAGTGTTCGGGACGGCTAGGACCCCACTCAGGGTGCCAGCGGACCCCCCTGTAGGATAGACAGGGTGAGGACGAGTGGGAAGTGTTCAAGGGTTTAAGAGAAACCTGGTGCTCTAGAGGTTGAAAAGAACCTGCTATCTTAGGGTTTAAAACAAAACCCCCCTTGGCTAAGGTAAAACCTTTTGTCAAGGCAGACTTTTCTATAACTCTTAATTTTCTGACACGGGTAACAATGACTCAAAACAATGACACCTCTTTATACAAGTAATTTTGTAACTGTTAAACAAAAAAGACAAATTAAAGATTAAAAGGCTCGTGTTACGAGACCAATGTCCTTGGGTTTCCAGAAAAGAGATTTAGATACTTGGATAAAGGTAATAAAACAGCTAAAAACTAATTATACTTTGCATGGGCCTGTAAATGCTTTTGCTCTGTAAAATATTATTACAAATGTTCTGGACCCCCGTCATGAGGCTGTTAGTTAGATAGCCTATGGGAGAGACTATAGCAGTGGATCGTAGTGGGTCTCCACCTATTACGCAGATCATATTTTCTGCCATTGGCAAACAAAAGGAGAGAGACTGTACTCTTCCTCCCGAGGAAGGAGGGTGCTTATAGGACGCAGCGGCCGAGCGCCCTGGAGAGCCCCCTCCCCCTCTACACAAACCAAACCTTTAAAAAGAGTTGTCTTATTTAAGGCGACCACTGCAACCTCTGCTTGCGCCTCCCCAGGGCTTAAGAACTCCCCACTTTATATCCAAAGCCTCCCAGAACATTGCTTAAGTTTGAAAAACGATAGTGACAATATTTTTGAGCAAAAGAGCTTTTAAAACAGAGCTTGCTCCTTGCATAAAATCCCCTCAGGAGGGGCCTCACCCCAACAAAAAAAGAAAAAGGAAGAAAAACAGGGAAAAAAAAAAGAAAAATATTCGTAATAAAAAGGACTTTAACAAATGCAAAATGTTTCTCTTGAGGCCAAATAGAACATTTTTTGCCAAAATGTCTTGCTAAACAGAGATAACAAGCCGTACCAAACAACCCCAGGTAGCTCAGGCCTGGACCTCAGTTTCCACCACCTTAATAATAATAGCTCCTGACTCAGATTCCAGTGGCTAGTCCCCTGCCTGAGGACATTGTAAGACTTGTGCTGGGCATAGCTTGCTTTCTTTCAAAAAATTTCGGTAGTGTCTTGTGTAGTAAATTCTGATTATACTAAAAAAATTGAAGTTTTGATATCGCCACCTGCTAAAACTGTGCAATTAAAATTAAAAAATAGCACAGCTTTTGCTTTTACCTTATTACCAGACAGAAAAACCAGACAAAAAAAGCCCCAGAGGATCTAGATCTAGCTTTTTGGGTGCAAAAAAATTGCAGCTTCTAGGCCTTTTAAAAGATTTTTTAAAGATATAAAATGTCATGGCTGTTAGACAATAGACAAGACGTTTCTTACATTGCTGAGAGACTAGCGGCAGCTCCTGGCCAACATATACTACTGAAAAGGAGTTGGTGGGATTAGAAAAGGTGGGTATGCAGGATAAAAATGCTATAGAGTAAGAGGTGAGAGAGAGTTTAAAACCTTGGTGAATAGTGAGCTCCCCGTTGCTGGAAGTATTCAAGCCAAAGATTAAATGGTTACTTGTCATCTAAAAGGCTATAGACCAGATTTGGGTTATAAAAAGATCATTAAAAAAGCTTTTCTTGCTTCTTATATTTGGGTCTGCCAAAAGTTTTAAAACTGATAATGTCCTTTTAAAGCTGCTGAGAGATTGTTTAGCTAACTTTAAATGATTTCCAAAAATTATTAGGTGATATTAATTGGATATGCCCACATTTAAAACTGACTTTTGTAGATTTAAAGCCTTTTGTTTGATTGCTGAAAAATAACAATCCTAATCCCAGTTCTAAGAAAAAGTTGACTAGTGTGACACAGTTGCTTTCGTTAAAGTGAATGAGGCTTTAAATGATCAGTTAATTAAGATTAATATTGCCAAAAAAGGAGATTAAATTATTCTTGCCACAAAATGTATACCTACAGGATGCTTGTGACAAGAAGGCCCATTGGTTCCATCTAATGACCCCCCAAAAATAGTTTTTATCTTATCCCAACTTGGTGGAACAATGGCCTCTGCCTAAGAAAAAATTACTGACCATATTAATTTAAAAGATTAATTCAAGCATACTGATTTATTAAATTGTTCAGTAAAGAGCCATCAAAAATTGTAATTCCATATAACAAAAAACAACTTGATGCTTTTCAAATGTTTGCTGATTGGCAGATTGCTATAGGAAATTCTTGTGATCAGATCTTGCATCATTTACCCTCACGTGCTTTGTTAATTCAAAAATTAAAAAAGGAGAAATTAAGTATAGTTTTCCCCCATCAGATTTTACAACATGTTTCTCTTTGTAATAAGTTAAATGCTGATTCGTTTGGAACAGTAAAATAAAAAGCCATTGGTAAAGCAAAAAGATCTCCAGATAACAAAAAGATCCCGACCAGAATTTGCTGCGGGTCGAGGAAGTGTTTATATTTTTTCCACAGGGTGGCAGATTCGTCAATTTGGATCCCCGGACAGACTGATTCGCCACAAAAGAAAAAGGGAACTTCTCTGCCGCCACCGCCGCGGGAAACAGCCGTGCACCAAAAGCTGCGGGCGGGGCCAGCCTGACTGACGGAACCCAGTGCACCGCACTCGCAGCCCCGTTAACAGCGCCAGTGTCAGAGGGCGGGGTGAAGGCCGCTGCTCCCACCGGCAGAAGAGGCAAAAGAAACATCAAGATCCCGGCGGGACTAACAGCTGCTGCAGCGGCAAACTCCAACCAGAAAATGACTCTATTTACTCTTATTTTGGCTTGTCTATCCTCTCCTTATGTTCTTCTTTTCACCAATGATTCCAGAAAACTTAACGTACCTAATGTAGCGACTTGTGAACCATGGATGTTTTCATCTTGTTTAACTCCTCAAAGTAATGTCTGCTCTTTTGTGGTTTTAAAGATGTCCTGTAACTGTAACAACTTATTGATATGATAATTATGTTACTTGCTGTGTTACAATAACTGTTAATTGTTACTATGGCAGCGGTCATTGACTCAACAAGTGTAAATCCCAATATGTTAAAAAATCAAGTTTTAGGTGTTTTGGAACAGCTCAGATATTAGTTTAGACTTAGGGAAACTGGCATAACCAGATTCAGACCTTGGAACACTCCCGATTAGATTTTACCACCGCAGGAGAAGCCAATGACTTTTTCCACACTTTCTCTAACTTCATTTCTGGAAAGACTATTCTGTCTACTCTTTATAATCTTGCTCCCTCGTAATCATTCTTCCCCTGTATTGTCTAGATTCTTCGGCAGAGCATTCGGAATCCCGCGACCGAACTGCACCTGATTTTAAACATAATATAATTATTTAAATTTAAATAAAAAAGGGTGAGATGGCTGGGAGCCAGTGTGAGGAATCCCGCCGTGACAAGGTCATGAGGAAGGAAGCTGACATACGCAAGGCGTGCTCAGACTTCAGGGGACTCCCTCTGCAAATTCCTAAGCACGTACCCCAACAAAAATCTGCCGGCTTTTCTGCTCTGCTTTTCCACTCTTCTGACATTCTCTGGAAAAAGTCAATTCAGGGCTTTAAGTCTTCTGCATTTGAAAGAGTGTTTCAATCCAAAAACCCCTCCGATGGCTTTCTAGCTGCCTGCAGGACTCGTACAGCTGCGGCATGTGATTGTTTGAGGCCTCCTGACCGGCAGGAGCACAGGAAGCTTAAAACATCCTAGGAATGTAGGAGCTTCCGAGGAGTCAAAATCTTTAGAATAGGACTGATTAAAGGTTTCATTTTTTGGGTCAATGCTTGCTGCCAAATTTTCATATCCTTTATTTTTAGATATAGTTGGTATATAGAAAAACAAGTAGTAGACCTGGTATTAGCAACATTAGATCTTTGAGTTAAGTACCTTCTTTGTTATATCCCACTGCACCTTTTGTTCTATAGAGATGTAACTTTAATGCTTTAAGGAGATGCAGATTAAAAAAAAAAAACACTTCAGGGGAAACAAAATTAACATTCATTAAGGAAGAGAGCCAAAAAGTGTTAACAAGCCTCTTGGCCAAAAGATAATGTAAATCACCTGAGACCTTTTGTATACAAACTGATATACGGAAAGAATCTGGGTTGTGAACGCTACATAATTTTGTGTTACCCATTGATCTCCGTGTTTTATCAAAAGTATAAAAGGCCTTCTGAACAATAAAGGATGGGGGCCAGGTTCTGCTCCGAACTAGTCTCTCGGCCTGGTTTCTTGGGACTCTGGCTCCCCCATGTCTCTCTCTCTCTCTTCTTCTCTCCCCTTCCCTCTCTCTGCTCTTTACTTTAACTTCAGGCTGAATCTCCATCTGGGGCGCGGAGGCTCGCCAGGTCTACTTACTTGCCCCTGGCTGTTAAGACCCGCACGAAAGGGAGCTTAAGGCGAGGCACCCTTAGATATTCAAGCGTGCGCCGGTGGCCCAACGGTAGATGGTGCAAATTCCTTGTCTGGAATTTTATTGGCCTTCCGCGTAAACCAAGCTATTCAGGCCCTCTTCCTCCACTTAATCTTCTTACTACACTATAGTTTCTTATCTAATCTTACATTAATAAACAAACAAGTCTTTCCACGCCAACGCCGTCCACCCTTCGAATTCCCTGGATCCACCGGGGCTGGACCCTGGCAGGCACCGACTCCACACAAGGTCTTAGGCCCTGGCATCGACGGGAGAGGAATCCCGAGAGGCCCCCGAGCAACTCGCAAGGGGACTGGCCTTTTCCTGAGGCCACCAGAGCGGGTCCCAGTGGTCCCCGTCGTAAGGCGAGAGCACGTTACCGCAATCGAAAAAATCCAGGAGATTCTCCCCTCCAGGGGAGATGAGGCCCATTTCGCTAAGGCGTCTCGACTCTAAACACACCTAACCTCTGGAATTCCAAAGGATCCTTCCACATCCTTGCTGCAACTCAAGAAGTTCCCCAACATACCCCGTCTCCACTCGAGAGGAAGCACGAGAGTCACCGCCACATCCAGAGGAGCCCCGTTTCTGCCTCCAAGTTCGAGAGGAGGGATCCTTTTGCTGCGTGGTCGGGAAAGAATTCCCGGGCGTTCCGTCGCATCTCAAGAGGAGGCGCTGTCCACAGGAAAGGCGAGAGGAACTCCAGGGTCGTGCCACCATTTCCAGAGTCCCCCAGATGTCTCAGTCCATTCCAGGGAGCCTGTTTCCCGGCACTGCCTCGACTTTCAAGCCGAGGATCGACTGACACCACGGTGGCACGTGGGACATCACTGGGGGAAAGCATCGTTGGAAAGCCTGGTGGGAAAGCCTCGTGGGAAAGCCTCATGGAAAGCCTCGAGGGAAAGCCACAGATCCCTTGATCCAAGCGAAGGGAAGCGTGACACTGCTGCTACAGCTCGGGAGGAAAAGCGCACTTGCATGTCCACACTCGAGACCAGGACTGACTCCCCTGGGGAGACTACAGAAGTACCCCAAGATCCATGTCAGCCCTGGAGAGGAATCCTCAGGTTCCGGCACAGACTCCACACAAGGCTTAGGCCCGGCATCGAAGGGAGAGGAATCCCGAGAGGCCCCCGAGCAACTCGTATGGGGACCTGCCTTTCCTGAGGCCACCAGAGCGGGATCCTGATGTCCCCGTTTGTAAGTCGAGAGCACCTGCCGCAACTCGAGAAAATCCAGGAGGTTCTCCCCTTCCAGGGCGAGATGAGGCCTTTCCTGCTGAGGCGTCCTCGAGGCTAATCACACCAAACCTCTGGAACTTCCAAAGGGCCCTTCACACACTTGCTAAAACTAAAGAAGTTCGCCGACATACCCGTCTTCCACTCGAGAGGAAGCACGAGAGTCCGCCCACATCTAGAGGAGCCCGTTTCGCCTCCTAGCACGAGAGGAGGGTATCCTTTGCCTGATTGGTCGGGAAAGAATTCCCTGGCGTTCCCGTCGCATCTCAAGAGGAGGCACTCTCCACAGGAAAGGCGAGCGGAACTCCAGGGTCGTGCCACAATTCCCAGAGTCCCCCAGATGTCTCAGTCCATTCCAGGGAAACTGTTTTCCCTACACTGCCTCGAATTTCAGGACGAGGATACGACTCACACCACGGTGTGGCACGTGGGACAAGTCCCTTTGGGAAATCCTTGAGGGAAAGCCACAGATCCCTTGATCCATGCGAAGAGAAGCGTGACACTGCTGCTACAGCTCAGGAGGAAAGCGCACCTGCATGCCCCCACTCGAGACGAGGACTGACTCCCCTGGGGAGACTCCAGAAGTACCCAAGATCTATGTCAGCACTGGAGAGGAATCCTCAGGTTCCGGCACCGATCCACACAAGGTCTTAGGCCCCGGCATCGATGGGAGAGAAATCCCGAGAGGCCCCCGAGCAACGTCGCATGGGGACTGGCCTTTTCCTGAGGCCACCAGAGCGGGTCCTGAGTATCCCCGTCGTAAGTCGATAGCACCTGCTAGCAACTTCGAGAAAATCCAGGGAGGTTCTCTCCCTTCCAGGACGAGAGTGAGGCCCATTTCTGCTGAGGTCGTCTCGAGGCTAATCACAACCTACCCTCTGGAACTTCCAAAGGGTCCTTACACACCCTTGCTGCAACTCAAGAATTCCCCAGAACATACCCGTCTCCAACTCGAGAGGAAGCACGAGAGTCCCGCCCAACATCCAGAGGAGCCCCCGTTTACCGCCTCCTAGCTCGAGAGGAGGGATCCTTTCCCTCAGTGGTCGGGAAAGACTTCCAGGCAGGTTCGCGGTCGCATCTCAAGAGGAGGCGCATCTCCACAGGAAAGGCGAGAGGACTCCAGGGTCGTGCCACCATTCCCAGAGTCCCGGCCAGATGTCTCAGTCCATTCCAGGGAAACCTGTTTTCCCTGCACTGCCTCGACTTTCAAGCCGAGGATCGACTCACACCACGGTGGCACGTGGGACAGCCTGTGGGAAAGCCTCTGTGGGAAAGCCTCGAGAGAAAGCCTCGTGGGAAAGCCTCGAGGGAAAGCCAAGTTGATCCTTTGATTCACGGCGAAGGGAAGCGTGACCACTGCTTGCTAGCAGCTCGGGAGGAAAGCGCACGTGCATGCCCCCACTCGAGACGAGGACTGACTCCCCTGGGGAGACATCCAGAAGTACCCCAAATCCACGTCAGCACTGGAGAGGAATTCCTCAATTTCCGCACCGACTCCACACAAGGTCTTAGGCCCCGGCATCGATCGGGAGAGAATCCCGGAGAGGTCCCCGAGAACTAGCATGGGGACTGGCCTTTCTGAGGACATCAGAGGGGTCCCTGAGGTCCCCGCATAAGTTCGAGAGCACCTGCCCGCAACTCGAGAAAATCCAGGAGGTTCTCCCTCTTCAGGCGAGATGAGGCCCATTTCCTCTGAGGCGTCCCAGGCTAATCACACCTAACCTCTGGAACTTCCAAAAGGTCCTTCACACCCTTTGCTGCAACTTCAAGAAGATCCCCGAACATACCCAGTCTCCACTCGAGAGGAAGCACGAGAGTCCCGCCCACATCCAGAGGAGCCCCGTTTCCTGCCTCCTAGCTCGAGAGGAAGGGATCTTTCCCTGCTGTGGTCGGGAAAGAATTACCGGCGTTCCGTAGCATCACAAGAGGAGGCGCTCTCCACAGGAAAGGCGAGAGGAACTCCAGGGTCGTGCCACCATTCCCAGAGTCCCCCAGATGTCTCAGTCCATTCCAGGGAAACCTGTTTTCCCTGCACTGCCATCGACTTTCAAGCCGAGGATCGACTCACCCCACTGGTGGCACGTGGGACAGCCCTGTGGGAAAGCCTCGTAGGGAAAGCCTCGTAGGGAAAGCCTCGAGGGAAAGCCACAGATCCCTTGATCAACGCCGAAGGGAAGCGTGACAACTGCTGCTACGAGCATCGAGAGGAAAGCACACGTGCTATGCCCCACTCGAGACGAGGACTGACTCCCCCTGGGGAGACTCCAGAAGTACCACCAAGTATCCATGTCAGCACTGGGAGGATTCCTCAGGTTCCAGGCACCGACTCCACACAAGGTCTTAAGGCCCCGCATCGACGGGAGAGGAATCCCGAGATGGCCCCCGAGCAACTCGCATGGGGACTGGCCTTTCCTGAGGCCACCAGAGCGGGTCCCTGAGGTCCCCGTCGTAAGTCGAGAGCACCTGCTGCCAACTCGAGAAATCCAGGAGGTTCTCCCCTCCAGGCGAGATGAGGCCCATTTCCTCTGAGGCGTCCCCAGGCTAATCTCACCTAACCTCTGGAACTTCCAAAGCGTCCATTCACACCTTGCTGCAACACAAGAAGTTCCCGACATACCCGTCTCCACTCGAGAGGAAGCACGAGAGTCCCGCCCACATCCAGAGGAGCCCCGTTTCCGCCTCATAGCTCGAGAGGAGGGATCCTTTCCCTGCGTGGTCGGGAAAGAATTCCGGCGTTCCCGTCGCATCTCAAGAGGGGCGCTCTCCACAGGAAAGGCGAGAGGAACTCCAGGGTCGTGCCACCATTCCAAGAGTCCCGATGTCTCAGTCCATTCCAGGGAAACCTGTTTTCCCTGCACTGCCTCGACTTTCAAGCCGAGGATCTCACACACGGTGGCACGTGGGACAGCCTGTGGGAAAGCCTCGTGGGAAAGCCTCGTGGGAAAGCCTCGAGGGAAAGCCACAGATCCTTGATCCACGCGAAGGGAAGCGACAATGCTGCTACAGCTCGGGAGGAAAGCGCACTTGCATGCCCCACTCGAGACGAGGACTGACTCCCTGGGAGACTCCAGAAGTACCCAAGTTCCATGTCAGCACTGGAGAGGAATCCTCAGGTTCCGGCACCGACTCCACACAAGGTCTTAGGCCCCGGCATCGACGGGAGAGGAATCCCGAGAGGCCCCCGAGCAACTCGCATGGGGACTGGCCTTTCCTGAGGCCACCAGAGCGGGTCCCTGAGGTCCCCGTCGTAAGTCGAGAGCACCTGCCCAACTCGAGAAAATCCAGGAGGTTCTCCCCTCCAGGCGAGATGAGGCCCATTTCCCTGAGGTGTCCAGGCTAATCACACCTAACCTCTGGAACTTCCAAAGGGTCCTTCACACCCTTGCTGCAACTCAAGAAGTTCCCCGACATACCCGTCTCCACTCGAGAGGAAGCACGAGAGTCCGCCCACATCCAGAGGAGCCCGTTTCCGCCTCATAGCTCGAGAGGGATCTTTCCCTGCGTGGTCGGGAAAGAATTCCGGGGTTCCCGTCGCATCTCAAGAGGAGGCGCTCTCCACAGGAAAGGAGAGAGGAACTCCAGGGTCGTGCCACCATTCCAGAGTCCCCAGATGTCTCAGTCCATTCCAGGGAAACCTGTTTTCCCTGCACTGCCTCGACTTTCAAGCCGAGGATCGACTCACACACGGTGGCACGTGGGACAGCCCTGTGGGAAAGCCTGGTGGGAAAGCCTCGTGGAAAGCCTCGGGAAAGCCTCGAAGGAAAGCCACAGATCCTTGATCCACGCAAAGGGAAGCGTGACAAGCTGCTACAGCTCGGAGGAAAGCGCACGTGCTGCCCCCACTCGAGACGAGACTGACTCCCCTGGGGAGACTCCAGAAGTACCCAAGCTCCATGTCAGCACTGGAGAGGAATCCTCAGGTTCCGGCACCGACTCCAACAAGGTCTTAGGCCCGGCATCGACGGGAGAGGAATCCCAAGAGGCCCCGAGCAACTCGCATGGGGACTGGCCTTTCCTGAGGCCACAGAGCGGGTCCCTGAGGTCCCCGTCGGAAGTCGAGAGCACTGCCGCAACTCGAGAAAATCCAGGAGGTTCTCCCTCCAGGCGAGATGAGGCCCATTTCCGCTGAGGCGTCTCGAGGCTAATCACACCTAACCTCTGGAACTTCCAAAGGGTCCTTCACACCCTTGCTGCAACTCAAGAAGTTCCCGACATACCCGTCTCCACTCGAGAGGAAGCACGAGAGTCCCGCCCAAATCCAGAGGAGCCCCGTTTCCGCCTCCTAGCTCGAGAGGAGGGATCCTTTCCCTGCCTGGTCGGGAAAGAATTCCCGGCGTTCCCGTCGCATCTCAAGAGGAGGCGCTCTCCACAGAAAAGGCGAGAGGAACTCCAGGTCGTGCCACCATTCCAAGAGTCCCCAGATGTCTCAGTCCATTCCAGGGAAACCTGTTTTCCCTGCACTGCCTCGACTTTCAAGCCGAGGATCGACTCACACGGTGGCACGTGTGGAAAGCCTGTGGGAAAGCCTCGTGGGAAAGCCTCGAGGGAAAGCCACAGATCCTTGATCCGCGAAGGGAACCGTGACACTGCTGCTACAGCTCTGGAGGAAAGCGCACGTGCATGCCCCACTCGAGACGAGGACTGACTTCCCTGGGGAGACTCCAGAAGTACCCAAAGATCCATGTCAGCACTGGAGAGGAATCCTCAGGTTCCGGAACCGACTCAAAGGTCTTAGGCCTGGCATCGATGGGAGAGGAATCCCGAAAGGCCCGAGCAACTCGCATGGGGACTGGCCTTTCCTGAGGCCACCAGAGCGGGTCCCTGAGGTCCCCGTCGTAAGTCGAGAGCACCTGCCAACTCGAGAAATCCAGGAGGTTCTCCCTCCAGGCGAGATGAGGCCCATTTCCTGAGGTCTCGAGGCTAATCACACCTAACCTCTGGAACTTCCAAAGGGTCCTTCACACCCTTGCTGCAACTCAAGAAGTTCCCCGACATACCCGTTCCACTCGAGAGGAAGCACGAGAGTCCCCCACATCCAGAGGCCCCGTTTCCGCCTCCTAGCTCGAGAGAGGGATCCTTTCCCTGCGTGGTCGGGAAAGAATTCCCGGCGTTCCCGTCGCATCTCAAGAGGAGGCGCTCTCCACAGGAAAGGAGAGGAACTCCAGGGTCGTGCCACCATTCCAGATCCCCAGATGTCTCAGTCCATTCCAGGAACCTGTTTCCCTGCACTGCCTCGACTTTCAAGCCGAGGATCAACTGACACCACCACGTGGGACAGATGTGGAAAGCCTCGTGGGAAAGGTCCGCCACTTCACGGGAAGGGAAGCGTGACACTGCTGCTACAGCTTGGGAGGAAAGCGCACGTGCATGCCCCACTCGAGACGAGGACTGACTCCCTGGGGAGACTCCAGAAGTTGTCAGCCTGGAAGGAATCCTCAGGTTCCGGCCCCGACTCCACACAAGGTCTTAGGCCTGGCATCGATGGGAGAGGAACCGAAGGCCCTCTAGCAACTCGCATGGGGACTGGCCTTTCCTGAGGACCAGAGCGGGTCCTGAGGTCCCCGTCGTAAGTCAAGAGCACTGCCGCAACTCGAAAATCCAGGAGGTCTCCAGGCGAGATGAGGCCCGTTTCCACTGAGCTCGAGGCTAATCACACTTACCTCTGGAACTTCCAAACTTTTGCTGCAACTCAAGAAGTTCCCCGACATACCCGTTTCCACTCAAGAGGAAGCACGAGGTCCGCCCCAGAGGAGCCCGTTTCCGTCATAGCTCGAGAGGAGGATCCTTTCCCTGCTTGGTCGGGAAAGAATTCTTCCCAATCTCAAGAGGATCTCCAAAGGAAAGGGAGAGGAACAGGGTCGTGCCACCATTCCAAGAAGATATCTCAGTCCATTCGGAGCCCTTTCAAGCCGAGGATCGACTCATGACAACAGCCTGTGGGAAAGCCTCGTGGGAAAGCCTCCACAGATACGCAAGGGAAGCGTGACACTGCTGCTACAGCCACGCTCATGCCCACTCGAGATAGACTCCAGAAGTACTCCATGTCAGCTGGAGAGGAATCCTCAGCTTCCGGCCCGACTCCACACAAGGTCTTAGCCCCGGCATCGACGGAGAGGAATTTGATAACTGGCCTTTCCTGAGATCCCTGCCCTGTCGTAACTCTGCTCTCCCAGGAGCAGGCGACATGAGGCCCATTTCCGCTGAGGCATCTCGAGACTAACCACACCTTCTGGAACTTCCAATGGGTCCTTCACACCCTTGCTGCAACTCAAGAAGTTCCCCGACATACCCGTTCCTCTTCACGTTCTGCATAATGGTGGTGTCATCTGCATATCTAAGTTGATTGATATTTCTACCGGCAATCTTGATTCAGCTTATGTATCTTCCATCCCAGCATTTTTCATGATGTACTCTGCATAGAAGTTAAATAAACAGGGTGACAATATACAGCCTTGACATACTCCTTTTCCTTTTTGGAACCAGTCTGTTGTTCCATGTCCTGCTCTAACTGTTGCTTCCTGACCTTCATCCAGATTTCTCAAGAGGCAGGTTAGGTGGTCTGGTATTCCCATCTCTTTCAGAATTGTGGCTAAAACAACAGTAAAAGGACCTTTCCGATGTCAGGCCAAGGAATTGTGTTTCCAGTCATTGAGCCACACTGATCACTGAGCACAAATTCATGAATCTGTTCCTCAAGGGGGAATGATATTTTTTTTATACAAACTTAGTTACCTGATTTATTACCTTACCTAATTGTTCCATCTGCTGTGAAATCCCACCCCCTTACTTGTGGCAAATCTGCTAACACCTGCCTCACTGTGGGAGGGGGTCTCCCATAGAAAATTTCATAAGGACAACAACTGTGGGAACGTGCGGTTACCGTAATATGAGTAAGTCTGCCGGAAGCAAGCCCATCCACGTACAGTCAGTCTCTATGATCCATTTTGAAAGTGTCTCTTCAAGAGTTTGGTTGTTTCTTTCCACCATTCCAGAACACTGGGGCCTATATGCTGTATGTAATTTCCACTGATATTTAGAGCTTCACATACCTGTTAATTAACGCGGCTACAAAGACAGGGCCATTGTCGGATTCTATACTGGTTGGAAACCCAAGTCTGGGAATTATTTCTCAAATCAGCGAGCTACTTCATTTTCTTTTTCAGATCAGGTAGGGAAGGCCTCTGCCCAACCGGAGAAGGTACCTACTATTCTAGTAAGTCATGATAACAGGTGACTGCCTTTGCTTCCCGAAGGACACTCGCTTTCCCTGCATCCTGAGAACTCCACGTCTCAGCCAGTTGGAAAAGCGCTTCTTGGAGGTCATTATTCAGGGGCAACTTCCCCTGGAGCCCGGGCCATAGGGAGCGGCTCCACACTCCCAGGGAAAGGCAGAGCCACAGCCACACATCTGTCCCATCCCCTTTGCTCTGTAGGAGAGCTCTAGTGAGCCTAGGTCTGTCAGGAAAATTCTTGGCTCCTATGGGGACACATTCTATGTGTGAAACTGCATCCAGGACCTAGGGGCCACAGGGCGCCTGTTTCTCTCTCGGGGCGGAGGGGTGGGGGGCCTGAAGCAGTGCGGCCCAGCAACAGCTTCCACATCCATCCAATTGCTCTTTTCTTACCTCTGATAGAACTAGCTTTGTTCCAGCCTTTGGCAATTTGGAGGCAAGCGGGCCCCACTTCCTCCCAAGGAGGCATGGGACCTACTTTGAGTGGAAAGGCCCCTCACGGAGCTGAACCCAGGAAGGCACCCAGTCATGTCTGACACATTCCTGCATCCTGCTTCTTCATGAGCAATACCGCTATAAGCTAGGCATGTCTTTCCAAGGCTCAGAAAGGACAGGGGAGATGCATGGTGCTGCCTCTGGAATTTCGGTCCTCTGAGCAGACCTGGAGGTCTCCCCTTGAAGGAGCTAACCAGTTTCTTCCAAATACAGGCTTGCAAACACACACTGGGTGGCTGCCTCTTCTTCCCTGAAGGACGATCACTTTCCCCGCATCCTGTGAACTCTGCATCCCAGCCTGCTGGAAAAGCGCTTCTTGGAGGTCATTTTTCAAGGACAATTTTCCCTGGAGCCCGGGGCCGTAGGGAGGGCCCCATGCTCGCTGGGAAAGGCAGAGTCACATCCACAGTCTGTTCTACCCCTTTTGCCCTGTAGGAGAGCTCTAGTGAGCCTAGGTCTGTCAGGAAAATTCTTGGCTCCTATGGGGACACACCCTGTGTGTTAACCTGCATATCGACCTAGGGGCCACAGGGCGCCTGTTCCTCTCGGGGGGGGACCCTGAAGTGGTGCGGCCAGCAACAGCCTGAACATCCATCCGATTGCTCTTTTTTCCTTCTGATAGAGCTAGCTTTGCTTCTCGCTTTGGCATTTCGGAAGCCAGGGGGAGCCCCACCGCTGTTGTCCTGGGGTCTATTGGAGGTACCGGGTCTATTGGACCCAGCATGGCACCCGACCCCCTCAGACACACTCCGCAGCCTCCTTCCCCATGGGCAGGACTGTTCTGACCTAGGAATGTGTTCAAGGCTCAGAAAATGCAGGGAGACACACGGCCTGACTCTGGAACTGAGGCCGTTGGAGCAGGCCTGGAGGTCTGACGTCTGAGACGCCAAACACTTGCTGCAAGATACAGGTGTGAAAACACACTCTCTGGGGCTGCCTTTCCTTCCTCCAAGGAAGAGAGCTTTTCCAGTCTCCTCGTGCTG
>NW_017211737.1:0-17390 GCF_001704415.2 Capra hircus
AAAAGCATCAGTTCTTCAGTGTTCAGCCTTTCTCTGCTCTGACTCTCACATCCATGACACGACCACTGAAAAACCATAGCTTTGACTAGATGGATCTTTGTCTGCAAAATAATGTCTCTCCTTTTGAATACACTGTCTAGGTTTTGTCAATTTTTCCAAGAAGCAAGTGTCTGTTAATTTCATGGCTGCAGTCACCATCTGCAGTGATTTTGGAGGCCAAGAAAATAAAGTCTGTCACTGTTTCCACTGTTTCCCCATCTATTTGTCATGAGGTGATGGGACCAGATGCCATAATCTTTGTTTTTTGAATATTGACTTTTAAGCCAACTTTTTCATTCTCCTCTTTCACCCTCATCAGTAGGCTCTTTAGTTCCTCTTCAACCTCTGCCATAAGGGTGGTGTCATCTGCATATCTGGGTTATTGATATTTCTCCTGGCAAACTTGATTCTCAGCTTGTGCTTCATCCAGACCAGCATTTGCATAATTTACTCTGCATATAAGTTAATTAAGCAGGATGACAATATACAGCCTTGACGTACTCCTTTCCCAATTTTGAACTAGTCCACTGTTTTATGCCCGGTTCTAACTGTTGCTTCTTGATCTGCATACGGAAAGATAAGAGGTAAATTTATTATGACAGTGTGACTGTATTATATATAGGTACTGCTGTAGCTAATGCTTATTAAGTACTTTGCAATTTTTCCATGTGCTTTTAAGGGAATTAATCCACTTTCTCTTCATTACAACCCAAATAGGGAGGTATTACTATCACATCTTTTTATAAATGGGAAAATTAAGAAACAGATATTTAAGAGAATTTTAATTTTGAACCTAGTTTAGATGGCTGTACTAGGAGCTGAACCCAGATAGAATATATCCAGAATACCCATTTCTATGCTATTCAGTATGGATTTGAATGTGTGTGGTTCTGTGAGTGTACATGGGTACATGTATATGCAAAAATACACATTTTATACATACTCTTTGGTGAATGCCCCCAGTACCTTTGCTGTTCATAATAATTTGGAGCCTCAAAAAGTGTACTATTGTTTTTTATATTCTAGCATCAAATGTTAATGAAGAATAAATAATAATGTGTTATGAACAAATATATAAGCATAAGCTCAGATGATGCTAATGAACAGATAGACTCCAGAAGAATGGAGGTAAAACCTTTTCATTCTTCTGCCATTTTCATGGAAAAAGTTGTTTAGAATTTTTTTTGATGACATTTCAGAAGAACAAGCTAAGCTGTGGTACATCCACAAAAAGAACAAGGAATATTTTGTCAGGAATTGATAATGATGATCAGATTGAGAGAAAAATAGCCATAACATTTGAGATATTTGAGGAAGAGAGATTTATCCATAATTAACTTCAGAAACAGAATATGTGCCAATGCGCAGAATATATGGACAGCCAGAGTAAAGCTTAGCATTCATAAAATTCTTCACTCTGTGTCTGTGTCTGAGACTATGCTCAGGAAGACATGAACACTTAATTGTCCTTGGGGTAGTGTAAGTGCTCAAATAGCAGTTATAGAGTGGTGGAAACACATAGTAGAAGGGGCATGTAAGTGACTATTATGGGGCTAAGCGAGAGGAGTTGTTGGGAAGAAGTTCAAAAGAGGAGATGAAGCTATGCTGGACTTGAACATAGGCTATTCAGTAGATGGACAAATGAGGAGGCAAATGTCAAGCCCTTTACCCCAGGAAAATAAGCACAAAGAAAAGGAAATACATGCAATACTGGGCATAACAGTGTCATTTTTATTATTTTTTTTAAAATGTGATGTCTATTTGAAATAATAAGAATTTAAATTATTTGGGTAATCATATTGCTTATTAGACCTTTGGCTTCCCTAAACCATAAATGAAATAATTTTATTTTGAACATTACTATAATAATAATTATTGGGATTCCCTGGTGGCTCAGACAGTGAAGAATCTGCCTGCAATGCAGGAGACCTGGGTTCAATCCCTGGTTGGGAAGATCCTCTGGAGAAGGGAAAGGCTACCCAGTCCAGTATTCTTTCCTGGAGAATTCCCATAGAGGAGCCTGACAGGCTACAGAACATAGGGTCGCAAATTAATACTAACCAAAGTTTGTCTTATGAATAGAGAAATACAGTTTACAGAGATAACACTCAAGTTACCTTATCAATGGCTTCTGACTTCATCCTGTTTTTCTTCTCCAATATGGTTGAATATTTTTTGACCATTCCATTTAACTTTGTATTATATTCAGCTAGAGTTTCTTATCTTTCTTGAATGATTCCTTAGGATTAGCTTCTATTAAATATGTTGAAAAGCCACACTTATAGAAGAATCACATGTTGCAAGTCTGCCTACTCAAGCTCTAGAATTAAGGCCAGTAAGAATCTAGATGATCCTGATGAAGAGAAGCAAGAGGCAAAGGAGAAAAGGAAAGATAAACTCATCTGAATGCAGGGTTCCAGAGAATAGCAAGGAGAGATAAGAAAGACTTCCTCAGCAATCAGTGCAAAGAAATAGAGGAAAACAACAGAATGGGAAAGACTAGAGATCTCTTCAAGAAGAATAGAGATATAACAGAAACACTTCATTCAAAGATGGGCTCAATAAAGAACAGAAATGGTATGGACCTAACAGAAGCAGAAGATATTAAGAAGAGGTGGCAGGAATACACAGGAGAACAGTACAGAAAGGATCTTCATGACTCAGATGATCACGATGGTGTGATCACTCACCTAGAGCCAGATGTCCTGGAATGTGAAGTCAAGTGGGCCTTAGGAAGCACCACTATGAACAAAGGTAGTGGAGGTGATGGAATTCCAGTTGAGCTATTTCAAAATCCTGAAAGATGATGCTGTGAAAGTGCTGCACTCAATATGCCAGCAAATTTGGAAAACTCAGCAGTGGACACAGGATTGGAAAAGGTCCGTTTTTATTCTAATCCCAAAGAAAGGCAATGCCAAAGAATGCTCGAACTACCACACAATTGCACTCATCTCACACTCTAGTAAAGCAGTGCTCAAAATTCTCCAAGCCAGGCTTCAGCAGTATGTGAATTGTGAACTTCCAGATGTTCATGCTGGTTTTAGAAAAGGCAGAGGAACCAGAGATCAAATTGCCAATATCCTCTGGACCATTGAAAAAGCAAGAGAGTTCCAGAACAACATCTATTTCTGCTTTATTGACTATGCCAAAGCCTTTGACTGTGTGAATCACAATAAACTGGAAAATTCTTCAAGAGATGGGAATACCAGACCACCTGACCTGCCTCTTGAGAAACCGGTATGCAGGTCAAGAAGCAACAGTTAAAACTGGACATGGAACAACAGACTGGTTCCAAATAGGAAAAGGAGTATGTCAAGGCCGTATATTGTCACCCTGCTTATTTAACTTCTATGCAGAGTACATCATGAGAAATGCTGGGCTGGAAGAAGCACAAGCTGGAAGCAAGATTGCCGGGGGAAATTTCAATAACCTCAGATATGCAGATGACACCACCCTTACAGCAGAAAGTGAAGAAAAACTAAAGCGCCTCTTGATGAAAGTGAAAGAGGAGAGTGAAAAAGTTGGCTTAAAGCCCAACATTTAGAAAACTAAGATCATGGCATCCAGTCCCCTCACTTCATGGCAAATAGATGGGGAAACAGTGGAAACAGTGACAGATTTTATTTTTCTGGGCTCCAAAATCACTGCAGTTGGCAACTGCAGCCATGAAATTAACAGACACTTGCTTCTTGGAAGAAAGGCTATGACAAACCTAGAGAGCATATTAAAAAGCAGAGACATTACTTTGCCAACAAAGGTCCATCTAGTCAAAACTATTGTTTTTCCAGTGGTCATGTATGGATGTGAGAGTTGGACTATAAAGAAAGCTGAGCGCAGAAGAACTGATGCTTTTAAACTGTGGTGTTGGAGAAGACTCCTGAGATTCCCTTGGACTGCAGGGAGATCCAACCAGTCCATCGTAAAGGAAATCAACCCTGAATATTCACTGGAAGGACTGATGTTGAAGCTAAAACTCCAATACTTTGGCCACCTGATGTGAAGAACTGACTCAGTTCTGTGACAACCCTGATGCTGGGAAAGATTGAATGTGGGAAGAGAAGGGGACGACAGCGGATGAGATGGTTGGATGGCATCACCAACTCAATGTACCTGAGTTTGAGTAAACTCTAGGAGTTGGTGATGGACAGGACTGTCATGCTGCAGTCCATGGAGTTGCAAGGAGACAGACATGACTGAGCAACTGAGCTGAACTGAACTGACTGAAGAATTTTGATAATATTTTATAAATAAATAATCACTGTGAATATATGGGGAAAATCAATATTTTAAAGAATGTTATTGGAACAGATAAAAATGTTATATTCAATATGAGGAAAAACAATTTTGCAAATTCTATAAAATTATATTATCTATAAAAGTGAATAACATATCAGAGACAAAAGACAATTTTTGTAAAGATATCTCTTTACTTTGTCTAATTAAATATTCACATTTAATGACAATACTTAAAGCTCTATTTGCATATTTACTTAGATTCCAGATAGAAAGCTAAATAATTGATCAAAAGAGATTGAGAGGTATTTTGTGCTGACAAGACATGTATGAAAGAAAAATACTCATCTCATGGCTCATAGCCATTGGAAGCTTTCCCTGTGGGTAGAGGAGATCTGAAAAATCCCAGATGTACTTACTCCCAGATTCCTCTAGTGAATGAACTGAAATCAACAGTCCTCCAAATAAGAAAAATTTTAGGTAATTGTGGCTCTTTCAGTGAACCTTTTCATTTTCATAAAACCTGTGCGCAGAACACATCTGGCCTAGGAACTATTGAGTGCGAGACCCGGAGAGCGATAGGAAGGTCTCAGGTAAACCCCTATATCTGCACCTATGATGTGAGCTCTACCACGATGAGGCAGAAGATTTCTTCTGTGATGAGAAAACAGATCTGTCATAACAGTATCATTATCATTAATGAGTGTCTGTCACTAGTTAATCACTAGAGCAGTAACTCCAGACTTATGAAAGCATAATACAAATACATACGCACATAATATAAATGTTTATTTATTCATAGAATCTTTACAAAATAGCTGAAAAAAGGAGACAAAACATTTTTGAGAAGAGAATAAGAAGAATTTAAAATTGGTAACTTCAGGATGTCATTGAAAAAAAAGTTTACATCATTTTATTCAGGAGATTTAGCTGTGATCCTCATAAGTGAAAGGAAAAACCAGAAGTAGATGATGTTAAAAGTTCCCAGCATCTGAAGGACTGGATGAGGATGGCTCACATTTCTTTTTAGCTTGAATTTCTTCCCACTAACCTTCTTAGCGCCCACTTAGCTTCTTTGTTTCTCAAGGTGTAGATCAAAGGATTAAGTGAGGGTGTCACTACAGTGTAGAAGAGGGTGAGGAATTTACTGTACTTCTGTGTGTATTTGCTCTTGGGTTGGATGTAGACAGAAATTATTGTCCCAAAAAACAAAACCACAACAATTAGGTGGGACCCACATGTCCCAAATGCTTTCCTCCTGCCTTCAGTGGATTTTATCCTCAGCACACTCCAAACAATGAAGCCATACGAAGCCAGAATAAGCCCCAGAGGTATCACCACATAGAGGACAGAAGCTATGGAGAGCTCATTTTCCAGGAAGGTTGTGTCCACACAGGCAATCTTAATCAGGGCAGGCTCCTCACACGTGAAGTCATCCACCATGTGATGGCTGCAGAGAGGCAACTGGAAAACAAGGATGGTCTGAACCATGGACCCCACAAAGCCACTGATCCAGGCCAGAGCTGCTAGTTGCTGGAGAAGCTTTGGGTGCATGATCACTCCATAGTGGAGGGGTCGACATAGCACTGAAGCGGTCATAGGCCATAACAGTCAGCAGGACACACTCCGTGGAGCCCAGCCCCAAAGCAACATACAGCTGGATCACACAGCCAGTGTAGCTAATGGTCTTGTCAGGCCCCTTGAGATTCCAAAGCATCTGTGGGACAACACTGGTGGTGAAACAGAGGTCCAGGAAGGAGACATTGGAGAGGAAGAAATATATGGGTGTGTGGAGTTTGGGGTTAAAGTATGAGAGCAGTATGATCGCTGTGTTCCCCATCAGTGTCAGAATGTGTATGATAGAGACGACAAGAAGGAGAAGCATCTCCAGGTGGGGCTGGTCAGAAAAGCCCAGTAGGATGAAACCTGCCGGAGTGCTAGCATTTGTTCCTTTCATGGCTTAATTGTGAGTCACCATTCTTGGTCATTCCTATTTTCTTCCTGTGGGAAAGAAAGTCAGATATCATAACCAAAAAAATATAACAAACTAAGTAAAATGAGCACTTTGACACTGATTTTTTAATATAGAGAAATGACAGAGTAAACGTATGCAAAATAAATTGTATAATAGGTTGTCTTGTTACAAAGAGACACACAGAGTCTGAAAACACCAAATTCATTGCAAGGAAATATATAAACATAGAATAGACTTTAGAGAATAACCCAGAACAGAAGTGAGAAGTATCCCAAATTCTCTGAAGACAAAATACACAGGCCATCAATGTGCATAGTGTGAAAAACCAAAGAAATGGAAAGTAAGATGATTGTTACACATACACATACATGATAGATGATAGATATAAAAGAAAAATATTGCCAAATACACTGAGTGAGCAAGAGTCTTAGAAACAAGGCATATAGAATTCGAAACATAG
Source organism: Capra hircus (assembly GCF_001704415.2). Taxonomy (NCBI): domain Eukaryota; kingdom Metazoa; phylum Chordata; class Mammalia; order Artiodactyla; family Bovidae; genus Capra; species Capra hircus. The sequence continues at coordinate 6,708 of NW_017211737.1, forward strand.
AACAAAATAGGAATTGTTAGAATTTTCAAAAATGAAGGGTTAGAGATAATTATCTCTAATATTCATTGTTTTTCTCTGAAGCAAATAATTACTGATCTAATAAGTGTGGAGGAAAACTTCTGAAATCTCCACATTTGAATCACAGGTCTGCTATTTTATGAATATGCTCTCCAGGAAATTCTATTTACAATCCCCAATAAGCAAGCTCTACCCTATATGACATGAATAGTTCACATGCTTTAATGTAGTTTTATTACAAGAGTTCATGAATTCAGCCACTAATGCAATCCAGTGACCTTCCCTAAAGTCAGTTATGTTGAATTTATCAGTGTCTTTACACTATTAACTTGCAAAGACGAAGAAACACAGTTATGAGAATTTGTACCTCTAAATGGTCAGTTTTGAGGTCTTCAAAACAGGTGCAGTCACTTATCTTGGAGATCGAATCTAAACAAGTTGCTTAAAAACAAATGAATAAACAACAAAACCATCCAAGGACAATTGCTGATTTCCCGTTAAGTATCCTAGCAAGAAAATTAAACTTGCTTCTAAGAATCTTTCACCTTTATAGTACCTCTCAGGCAATTATTGCACAGTCCAGTTTAGAGAGAATAAGTGGCTTATTTTCTTTGGCATCCATAGTAATAATCAGTTGCAGTTTAAATTTTGGCCAAGACAAAACTCTCATGTGTTTTGCATAGAGGATGATAATTATTTCCAGAATTATAGCAAAAGAAAGAAACTGATCTTGGTGGTCACATTGGTTAGTATTTTCCTATCTGTCCACGCATTTTGGTGGTAAAATTAAAACCCTGAGTGTTAGGATGCACCAAAATTGACGTGGACCTTACCTGGCTAAATTTCCTGTATTATTCAGTAAAGTGTAAAACAACTGTGCTTTTGAAAGATCCAACATCTCCTGGGGAAAAGACAGCATGTGAGTGGCCTCACTTTGCTTACTGTAACTCTACAGTGTAATAATATTTCCTTGTGTATTTATGTTACAAGAAAAAACAACTATTTCCAAGCAGACATCACACTGAAACTGGTCTTGCTCACATTTCTGTTCTTAATCAAGATGAGGATAAAAGGATTTATATCTGCAAAGAGACAAAGTTAGGAAGTATTCCATAATTAAGAATCAATGTCAGTTTATATATTAAAAACTGCTTTTGTTCGAAGCTAAAGGCAAGTAGCCCTGGATTTCTTCAACTTTTAAAATGGATTTTCTTTTTCTTTCCCCACCTAAACAGCAAAGTACTACTTTCCAGAAAGAATGACAATCCAGCTGTGGAGATTCTTGGGGATTTTGATGAGAAGTTCATTTATGATCACAGATCTAAGACAAGCAGTGGAGGAACCCCATGTGTGCAGTTTGTTGGCTCCCTTTTTCCTGTAAGCTCATGGTTCAAGTCTCTTCAGATGGATGGTGGTTAGCTTGCTTACTCTGCACACACCTCTGGAGTTCTTCCCAGACAACTTCCTATCATTATATTAGAGAGGGAGACATTCCCTGGAGAGAGAATAGCCATGGAGACTGTGCTTCTGTTGCTGTTGAAAGACAATCAATAGCACACCACCTTCTAAACACACATGTGCAAAACTGTCAATGTTATTTAGATAGTATCTTAAGAGATTTTTTTAAATTAGTTCATTAAAATTTTTATTAGTTAAACTCAGTTTTGAACATAGTATGGAGACATGCATATATCTGGAAATATGTGCTTGAAGTTTACACACAATTAATGAAGATCCAAGAATAGATCTATTAACTTCTGAGAAATAGGAAATGTTGGAGAAGAAGTAAAGTCTAGTATCTAGTATAAAAGGGGAGAGACTATTGCAAATTCATGAACTCTTCTTGCTGCTGCTGCTGCTGCTAAGTCGCTTCAGTCATGTCCGACTCTGTGCAACCCCATAGACAGTAGCCCCCATCCCTGGGATTCTCCAGGCAAGAACAGTGGAATGGGTTGCCATTTCCTTCTTAGAAGTGGCTAAAAATAAAGCTTTTATATCAGAAAAGATTTATGCTACACACATAGCATTGTTAGTACTTCTTGAAGAATTGACATTTTTTTATAGTTGCTTTTAAAACACATTTGAAAAATGGTTCTGATTAACATAGTAAATTTAGCAAAATTCATGTTATTTCTCTTTTTAAAGCCCTAAATGTCTAAGCACAGGAAAAGCCCAAATTCTTACAGTGGCATCTCCTGACCTCATCTCCCAACTCCCTCCTGACTCACTCAGCTCAGCCTGTTGGCCTCCATGTTGTTATTAAAATACACCAGGTAAGGCCTTTGCCATTCTCTGGCTGGGAAGCTTTATACCTGCTTGGCTCGCTTCTGCTCCTTCAAGTATTTAAATCTCACCTTCTCAAGGAGAGATCCCTTGACTGCTCCGTTTAATTCTACCATCTGTCCATCTCATCCACTGGATGCTCTCTTCCTACTCTATGGTTTCTTTCACCCAGAGCACTTTTCCTCTTCTGAAATACTCTACAGCATAATTTATTAGGCTTATTTGTTATAATCTTCCTCCTTCTGCTTAAATTTTAACTTCAAAGAGATAACTGCTGCTGCTGCTGCTGCTGCTGCTGCTGCTGCTGCTAAGTCGCTTCAGTCATTTCCGACTCTGTGCGACCCCATAGACGGCAGCCCACCAGGCTCCCCCGTCCCTGGGATTCTCCAGGCAAGAATACTGGTGTGGGTTGCCATTTCCTTCTCCAATGCATGAAAGTGAAAAGTGAAAGTGAAGTCGCTCAGTCTTGTCGACTCTTAGCGACCCCATGGATTGCAGCCTATCAGGCTCCTCCGTCCATGGGATTTTCCAGGCAAGAGTGCTGGAGTGGGGTGCCATTGCCTTCTCCGACAACAATTTTTGTTATTTGCTGACGCATTCTAAGTGCATGGAGTGGTATCCTGCACTCTTAAGCAATGAGTGACTATGTTTGAAAATGTTGAAATAATTTAGAAATATTCAAGAAACTGCCAGATAAAAAATCTATAAGAGCTGAATATACTTTCTTGTCATAACAGAAAATGGAGTTAGAGAGTATATGGAATACTAGCTGCTGCTGTTTATATTTTTTAACTCTGTAGAAATATTTGACTTCATATTATTTACATATATCTTTGAGAAATCATTAAATAAAAACTCAAGTCTTATGAAAAATAAAGAGATGCATATAAAGGGAATTTGGTTAAGGTAAGATGTTGGTTTATTTAATTTCAAGCTTTGAAAGTGAGTGAAAATGTTAATCACTCAGTTGTGTCCAACTCTTTGCAACCTTATGGACTGAAGCCCACCAGGCTCCTCTGTCCACGGGATTCTCCAGGCAAGAATACTGGAGGGGATTGCCATTCCCTTCTCCAGGACATCTTCCCAATCCAGGGATGGAACCCAGGTCTCCTGCATTGCAGGCTTTAAGCACATTTTTTTCACAGCTGTCAACATATTCTCTTTATATCCCTCAGGAAACCTCCCATGAAGGACACCATAATTGTGTAGAGTTGTTTTATCCTTATTATTGTTAAAAGTTTAAAAAATGTGAAAAACCTGTATTTCTTGAAGACAAGAAATACACATAGTAAGACTATTCATGGGGCAAATAAACTCCTTCCCTCCTAACTCCATGACTGCACTCTGCTCTTCCTGATATCTTCTGTATACAAACTAGCACACTTAGGGTATGTGCAAGTGTGTTTTTATACATACATTTATTTATACATGTATGCTGATAGATAAATAAATAGCATCTTGTGTCATCAGTACCCTCCTGTAACTTTTTTTCTCAAATATATATACTTTAGAGACCATTCTAATTCTGTAGCCATAGACTTGCCTCGTTAATTTTAAGAAACACATAATATTACTTTGTAAAGACATATTTAACAACTCCAGGGCTGGTAGATACTTATGATGATTGTAGCCTTTTGCTAATGCAAACAGTGCTGCAGTAAAGGTCTTTGCACATCCGTCTCTGCATGCCTGTGTGAGAATATCTGTCTGGGTGAATTCTGGAAATGGAAATGCTGTGTCAGTAGATGTACATTTTTGCACATAGTATATAGTCTTAAAATACTCTAAAATAAAAGCTAAAGCAAAATGGCTTTTCAATATGATATAAAGTATTTTGCTGTATGCAATTTGATAAGCAAAAATTATTACCAATTTAATATAATTTGCATTTTTGTATGTATAAGAATAAACCACTTTATCATATATTTGAAAGTCAATCAAAAGCCTATGTCCTGTACCTTTGCTGTTGTTTCAGTTGGATCATTTTTTTACATACTGATTTTTTTTTTTTAATAATTGATGTGTATATGTTGAGTTTAGCCTGTTTTAGTCTTTCACGTGGGACTTCCCTGGTGGCTCAGACAGTAAAGAATATGCCTGCAGTGCGGGAGACCTGGATTCATCCCTGGGTTGGGAAGATTCCCTGGAGAAGGCAGTGGCTATGCACTCCAGTATTCTTGCCTGGAGAATGCTATGGACAGAGAAGATGCTTCACAAATATTTTTGGAAGTTTATCACATTTTTTGTTTCATTTTGTGTATCTTATTTGTCTTTGCACAAATATTTATGTAACAAATGCTTCAATCATTTTAAGCTCTGAGTTTTAGTGATTTTTTGAGTGATTGTAGATCTTTTGTATGCTATTATCTTGTTTCTACATTTAAAGTTTTTATTGTTTTGGAGTTAATTTGAAGGTAGGAATTTATGATATTTTATAAAAGATTTTAATCAGTTGGCACAATCACATTTTATTAAAAAATTGTCTTCATGACATGAAATTATAATAATATAAAGTTCTACTTTTATTGTAAAATAAACCTTCATGCACATTTGGGTTTATTTCTGAAGCTTAACAGAAATTCCTCTCAAAAAATTAATTTCATATCATAATCTGAAGCCAAGTAAGTCAGGAGTTGAATAACCAGAATTTTTATGATAAAGAAGTACAAAGTCTGGCTTTTGGAGTTATTTGTACAAAATTACAGATTTAATATTTATAAACAATCACAGCAGCTATATGTCCATTACTTTTCCTACTACATATGTATTGTGAAAGAAAAAAAGGAAGGCTAATACAGCAGAGACACTGGATAAAAACATGTTGAATTTTAATTTTGACATTCGAACTGGGGAGTCTGGATTAGTATTACTCAGTAACTTGGAGGAAGAAAACCTAGATCGAATTTAGAGGCACTAGTTTTATTCCTGGTTGAGTCCCTTGGACTTCAAGATCAAACCAGTCAATCCTAAAGGAAATTAGTCCTGAATATTCATTGAAAGGACTAACGCTGAAGCTGAATCTCCACTACTTTGGCCACGTGATGCAAAGAACTGACTCATTGGAAATGATCCGGATGTTGGGAAAGATTGAAGGCAGGAGAAGGAGACGACAGCAGATGGGATAGTTGGATGGCATTACTGGCTTGATGGACATGAGTTTGAGCAAGCTCCAGGAGTCGGCGATGGCCAAGGAAGCCTGGTGTGCTGCAGCCCACAGGGTCACAAAGAGTTGGACATGAATGGGTGACTGAACAAATTCTGATTCTACTTGGCTGTATATTTTGGGCAAGTTATTTTATTTTTCTGAGTTTTAGAATTATCATTAGCTAAACCTAAATTTTGGAGAAGGAAATGGCAACCCACTCCAGTGTTGTTGCCTGGGAAATCCCATGGATGCAGGAGCCTGGTCTGGTGGCCTACAGTCCACAGGGTCGCGAAGAGTTGGACACAACTGAGCGACTTCACTTTCAAACCTAAATAATCAAAATGTATACCCCTAATTTATACAGTGACTATGACTACCAAATAAATAGACATCTTATGTTTATTAAATAGCTTTTATAATAAGTACAAATATAGAGTGAGAATGAGGAGCCACTATGGTGTTGAAAGATGAAAAGAATCATAATTTAGAAACATTACTTTTGCAACTATACCTAGTTGTCCTATTTTTCTCAGAATAGTAAGCATATGTAAAGTATGGTTTTACCTATTTAATATTGCATATTATTAATGTAGTTATTAATATATTGACATGCATTAATGTATTGATATAATATATAATATATAAATTAATCTATAATATATAAAATTATATATAATGTCTATATATCATATACTCTATCTTAATGTAATTACCAATATGTATTAATATAATTATTAATATAAAATATCACCAACACTAAATCTTATTGGAATTGATTTGGTTTCCTCTTAGATGACTCCATACTGATATGCCCAATGTTTGTGTATCACTAGAAACATTTTCCTGGTTGTCTTTGCGGTTGTCTCACCTTCTAGTCCCTCTGGTTTTTTCTCCTGGACATGCTGGTGGTATAAATGTTAATTATGCTGAATCTCAGAGGTTTAAATGGAAGGATGAGCCAAGATAGGAATAGCATGACAACTCCTGAGAGAGTTTCCTGTGGATCTATGAATGCTATGGATAGCCTTAAATTGGAGTTAGCTTCTTAAAGTTGACCCTCCAGTAGGTCAGAGAGAGCCTGGCTGAAACTCTGCAGAACTGAGAAGAAATGCAAACAGAAAACCAAGGTCTGGGTATTATGGTATTATGTTTCAGCCACAGGTCAGTTTTCCATAACTCCCCCACTCTGTCATGCACTGAACAACTGATGAATTACAACTCAACCTCAAGTAAGTGCAGAAGGAATTTGGGGAGGTAAAGATAGTAAAAAATCAAGTCACCTTGCTCTGTCATTGGTTGCTTTATAAGATGGAGTAAAGGACCATTCAGCAGTACAATGCTAAGTGATTTTCTTTTAATTTTAAAAGGTTGACTCCACAGATGCATACATTTTTGTCTGAGAGGAGAACAATGAAATTAGGAAAAGTGTACAGACCTAGGATTCAAAATCTTATTTTATTCAAATTTTTGCTTCTGAGTTTTCTAGGTTTATATACTTGGGTAAGTCCTGTAACTTCTTGCTGTTCGAGTTTCTTCTCTTCTATCATTAAAAAAAATCTTTTTTTACTTTAGAAGGTTATTATGATAACAAAACAAACATACATCTGAGGAAGATTGCTATATGAGTACCAAAGCAAACATATATGTGTGTGTGTGTGTGTATATATATATATATGGCCGCATGTATGTTTATGAGAAATTTGATATATTCTGGTATTTCTAAATCGTAGGTATACATTATTTTATTATGAGGAAAGCTATGGAAAAATATAAATTTACTATTAGTGTTAGGTACCTTTGGGACTTTATATTTTCATTTAAATATTTTTAGGTGTGTTTTTTCTTATCACTTCTCTAGATTAAAACTACTTTTTGTATTGCAAAGTTTGTGAACAACAAGATATTGATTTTGTCTAGATAGCAATTAAGCTCTGAAGGTCCTACTATTCAAACAAATGAGACTGTTTAAATCTATGACAATTTAGAACAAAAGAATCCGATAGGCAGAGAGCATGGCATTGAGATCACAGCAAAGATCCTCAGGTAATATCTGAAATAAATTAGAGGTGAAATGAATTGTTTTTATTTTGTCATAACATATTATATTTGAATCATGCTTATGAAGTTGTTAAAGAGTATATTAGGATGCAAACATCTATAAAAATGGCCAACGTTTCCCAAAGCCATGTTTTAAGACACTTCTTTCTTGCTGCCCTTTCCTTCCTTTGCAGGTCCTATTTGTGGAGAAGCACAGATTCTTCTGTCTTCCCAGCTCCATTTTCTCATCCTCTGGGGGGTTCATCAGCATTTCCTTTAACTTCCTATTTAGACAAATTAAGCTCTATTAATCCCATAATTTTCATATACAACCAGAAAGGCAAAAACTCCCCACAGCCCTTTCCAGGCAAATTAACAACTGCTGGATTTGGACTCACCCCTGTAATCTTTGCATTCTATTTTTTTCTGTTTCTCTCTCCTGTTGCATATTCAGAAGACACATTTAACTGATCATCTGCATTGTGCTGGACAAAACAGTATGCTCTTTCTGTCTGTGTATATCTTTTCTCTCTCATTCCCATTTTTCTTTCTTTTTTCTACATAATTCTATCAATTCTTTTTTTTTTCTTTCTGTCCTTGCCACATAGCATGCGAGATCTTAGCTCCCTGACCAGGGATCCAACCCATATCCCCTGCAGTGGAAGCACAGAGTCTTAACCACTGGACCACCAGGAAACTCCCTCTCTCCCTATTTTCTTTCTTCATTTTCCCCCCTCTTTCCTTAGCTGTTGCTATCATTTTATCATCACTTATTTTGTCACTGTGTTTCAATATGCCTTCAATGTTTAGGAATGCTGTCATGTATTCTGAAAACCAATAAAACATGCTACATATTTTCCTTTAAAAAATTTTTACCCTTCCTGAAGTAAATATGTGATTTGATTTTATCCATAACAGTCCAAGCTTATCTCAGAAACTTAAAGGCATGCTGGATCCACTTAGAGGGATGTAAGAGAAAATAATAAAGATTGGGAAAATAGCAGAGCAGTAATCTGTGAAAGGTAGGAGAAAATTTTCAGCTTTCTTTAGATTTGAAAATAGTGTCTGAGTGCAGGTAACTACAAAATGAGATCTTGAGTCTTTATTTAGCAAGAAAGCAATTCAGAGAGGGTGAATTCTATAATTGTATACTTTATGATTCTAATTGGAAATACTCATGTGCTCATCGAGTGCATCCTTCTATAAAGTAACCCTGCAACATGTGAGTGATATTTCTTTGATCAAAATGGATGAGGCAAAATTTGGTTCAGACATTATGTATAAAGATAAAAGTGCTTCTCAGTGTTGAATCAGGATCCTATGTTTTATTTCTATAATTTTCTAATCAACTGGCAATGATATCTGTGCCATCTCTTTGCAAATAAAATATAATGCCAAGCATAATCATATTTCCAAGATTTTATTTCTAAAGTCCCACTATCATATGATAAGAAATGGGAGAAGAAAAGACAGTGGATAAGACCAGTTTTAAATGAAGAGTGTTATTCTATATATAAGGATAGGATTTATAAGGGGGAGTCTCAGAAGATAATCAACTTGACTTTCCACAGAAGTTCACAGGTACTTGAAAATTTCCAGAAACATTTTTTATATAATTTTACCATGTAAGTAGTCCTACTAATATTTCACCTACTGCTTTAATTTCCCTTAACATTATAGTTTTTTTCTTGATCCAATTATCATGCGAGCAGTATGGAATTTGAAGTGGCAATCAAAATCCATTGATTTTGATAAGTAAAATAAATGTATTTATTGATTGATTAGTTGCATTATTTTGGGAATGAGCAAAAGCCTTAAAATATTTGCTCTAAGGGTAAAACAGGGTATATTTAAACTCTGCTTTAGTTTTGGGGTATGAAATGAAAAAGTAAAGCTGTATCTTGGTTCTGTTGTGACAAAATAGCAATGAAATGGATTGAGGTCATAAATTCAAGGGTGTTAACATAATTTAACATATAGGAAATCCAAAGGGAAGAGGTTCACAGTTGTTGGTTTCAATTGAATTAAAGTTAATTCAGTTCAGTTCAGTTCAGTTGCTCAGTCGTGTCCAACTCTTTGCGACACCATAAATTGCAGCACATGAGGCCTCCCTGTCTATCACCAACTCCCGGAATCTACCGAAACCCATGTCCATCGAGTCATTGATGCCATCCAACCATCTCATCCTCTGCCATCCCCTTCTCCTCCTGCCTTCAATCTTTCCCCAGCATCATGGTCTTTTCAAATGAGTCAGCTCTTCACATGAGGTGGCTAAAGTATTGGAGTTTCAGCTTCAACATCAGTCTTTCCAATGAACAACCAGGATCGATCTTTTAGGATGGACTAGTTGGATCTCCTTGCAGTCCAAGGGACTCTCAAGAGTTTTCTCCAACACCACAGTTCATAAGCATCAATTCTTCGGCACTCAGCTTTCTTTATAGTCCAACTCTCACAATCCATACATGACCACTGGAAAAACAATAGCCTTGACTAGACGGACCTTTGTTGGCAAAGTAATGTCTCTGCTTTTGAATATGGTGTCTAGGTTGGTCATAACTTTCCTTCCAAGGAGTAAGTGTCTTAATTTCATGGCTGCAATCACCATCTGCAGTGATTTGGAGCCCCCCAAAATAAAGTCTGACACTGTTGCCACTGTTTCCCCATCTATTTCCCATGAAGTGATGGGTCCAGATGCCATGATCTTCATTTTGTGAATGCTGAGTTTTTAAGCCAATTTTTTCACTCTCCCTCTTTCACTTTCATCAAGAGGAAATTAAAATGTAGTAAACGCTTGTTATGTTTAACATACACTCTTACCTCTATCACATGCTTACTCTTCAAGAGTATACAATCCATCTGGTCAGGAAAATAGGACAGGTACAGAAACAAAAGCAAATTGCATATATATATATATAATTTTTATAAAATATGGAGTGTACCAAAAGAGAATTACAAGTAAAGTGCTCTAGAGAATTAGAAAAGGAGTGCATAGTCATCCAGTTGTGTGCAACTCTTTGTGATCCATGGACTATAGCCCACCAGGCTCCTCTGTCCAAGGGATTTTTCAGGCAAGAAATACTGTAGTGGATTGCCATTTCTTCTCCAGGAGATCTTCCCAAGTCAGGGACAGAAAAAAAGGAGAGTGGGGAATAATTTGGAACACTTTAGTACTTGAAATGGCCCTTACAGGATGGAAAGCA